>NW_027452383.1:0-36858 GCF_964194025.1 Convolutriloba macropyga | reverse complement strand
CTGACATCGTGCGAATTGCTCCTCAAACGACAGGCGAGCGGTGTGGCTTCAGCTTCGTCAGAGCCTAACTACGGTTTAGTGAGTCCAGCTTTAGTCTAGATAAACTTAATTGAATTAAATTCGTGTCAGGTTAGCGCAAGGCGTGTGCGGCGACGAAGGGTGTCGTTGGCTGCATGGGCCACGTTTTTTTACGGCTTGAAGGATTGATGTTCAGGGTTGGGGATTTGGGGTTGGCGTCAAACCCTAAGAACAGCCCTTGAAACCATTAATAAAGTCTCTATAACAGTTTTTTTTTAAATCGCATACTAACAGGACTAGTGAACTGAAAGTTTTCTGTTGCGTTTTTTTGTTTTTTTTTTTAGTTTTGAGGATTACTTTTCAAAAACTAAAACTTTAAAGGAAGAAAAGAGCCGACAACTGAAAAGTCTACATAAAACAGCTTGCTGAGAAGTCGCCAAAACTGAATTTTCTATTGTTCAATGTCGTCTTCTATGTTCTAGATTATTCTATGTTCCTCTCAGTACTCTATGTGTAAGAATTCACCAAAATGGAAGATTTAGAAATTTTCAAAGCTGGTTTTCTTTCTTTCGATTTCCTTATGCCTGAAGCAAGGTTCGAAATAGAGACAGACACCAATAGAAATTTCGAAAGACCTTAAATAATGGAAGTGGATTTGAAGGAGATGCTGTAAAAGCAAAATTTCTGCTCTGTGTATTAAGGCTATACACTATTTCTTCACCGATAGCGCAAAAATATTCAAACATTATCTCATGAACAAGTCACGCAAATTTGTCTTCCCACGCAAAAACGACTATTGTAATTTAATTCCAAACTCCATAAAAGAAGCAAAGAAAGGAATTCTCCTGGATTTCAATCACAAAGGGACAAAAATCCACTAGAAAATTACTACAACTATTCTCACTGATGGAAAATGGAGTCTTTGAAAGCGCGCATTTAGCTTGAAAAACATTTAAACCTAACTTTTATCTCGTTGGTACAGATCAAACTGCTTTCATCCTAACAATCTGTCATTCTAAATATTTCTTAGCAGATTTTTTATATTGAAAGCACGTGAACATCCGTGCTCTGTGGTGGAGGGCGTTGAAAATATGGCAAACAAGTTTGGCACTACAAATTTAAGCGTCCTCAGTAATTCCGAAGAGTGGTATTTAGTGTTTCAATATCTTTGTTAGCAGACAGTCAAATTGTCAGACGTTATCAGACTCCAGACGTAGATAGGCCACTGAGTCCATTGAGTACTCTATGCGTCAGAAGTCACCAAAGCAAAAAAACTCATACATTTTCAAACCCTCTGTTTTCGTTCGCTTTTCCTATGACTGAAGCAAGGGTCGAAATAGAGACAAGCCACAGAAAAAAATTTTGATGGACCTTAAAAAATGGAAGTCGATCCGAAGGAGACGCTGTTAAAGCAATTATTGTGCTCCTTGTTTTGCGCGATAAAAGTTTTAGCTAAAGAAAGTGCAAACCATTTCACATTTATCAAGAACAGATAAGGCAACTTTGTCTTCGTACACAAAAACGATCATCTTATTCTTTTTAAATTAATTTGATAGAGCAAAAAGAGAATTCTCCTGGATTTCATCCTGAGAGGACTCCGCCAGAAGATGACGAAAATCAAGTACAATCTTGATAGAAAACTGAAGTCTCAGAAAAATCAAAACATCAATTCATATTTATCTGCAGCGACACCTTTGAAAAAATTTTGTTTGTCTCCTACCTCAATTTTTTTAAAATAACTTATAGGAAAACATCAGTTGAAACAAACTGAAAAGCAAAAATCAGGCGGCTTTAGGACACATACATCTTATGACAAAATTAGATGAGACAAACTAAAGGCATCCCTGATTCAACAACAGCTCCCAATGAAACATCATCAATTTCGCGCCGCCTAAGTGTCCCTGAGCTTCGAATGGAAACTTATAGGAGAGCGAGTTAACTTTTTATAGATTTTTGTTTCTTAGTTAAAGTACGTCAGCGTATCTGTCCTCTTTTCTGCAGAGAGCTTTGATGCCTGTTCTTCAACGACTTTGAAGCTGATTGGTCAGTTCCACCAATGCATGCTAAAGTAAAAAGAAAAATTGTTTCCTTCTCAACATTAACTCATTGTTCATTTTTAATCCCTTTAATAGATAAATGATACTTGTAGGCTTCGCCACTGCTTTCAGGGCATCTTTTCGCTTTTAGCTTATTTTGTCGGACGTGGATTCCTGAAGTCCGCTGTTCTTAATATCTAATCTTGGGTCACTAAGAGTTGTCTTTGATTTAAAAGTGAATGTTTCTCCTCTCAAAGACCTAAAATGAAGTTCCATCCAGAGATCATTAAAGAAATCACTTAACAAATTTACAAACTAATCACGCAACTTACTGTGTCTCATTTGGATGTATCATCCGTTCGTACATTGGAGGGCATAGGCCACTGAAGTTTTCAATGCCTGCGCATAACCATGGCATCTTGATTGTGTCCAAACCATAGCCCGGAGCAATGACATCACGAAACGTTAGGTCTGTGTAATATTGCTTCAAGGGCATAGCTTTCAAACAGCTCGATGAACATTTTCCAATAGCTTACTCAAGTGAGTGAATCTCGCATTTATTCAATTATGTCCCAATTATTGTTTTTTCTTTATTTGATATCGAGTTCTTTTTTTCATGAACGATATGTTGTTGCTTCAATTTTGAAAAAGGATTGGACAGTTGAATTGACCGTTTGTTTTTATTAAAACGGTCATCAGTTTAAGGATGCCAAGGCCACTCAAATTTTTGAAGTAAAACATTGAATGATCGACGAGCTTTCAAACAATCATTTATGTTCTTTTATTGATTTCTCTACAAACTTTTTTTTTCATTTTCAGAGGTTGTAACACCATCAAGTGTTCTATAACCGTCAACAATTTCCACTCCATAATGAACAAATATATGCGTGGATTTTACAACAAGATGTTCCAAGGTAATAACATGGCACTTGGTATGATGGTAACCAAAACAGGTTCAAGGAGTCAAAAAAATTTATAGGGGATCAAAAGAACCGATAGCGTTAACATCGTCCCCATATAACTTTTGAATGGTAAAGCAGCAGTTGTCAGGAAGATTCAATTAAAGATATAATGGTCATTTCATACATCGACAATGCAAGGCTCTTACCTTGTGATGTACTATCCTGAAGGCAAATTATTTGTTTGTTACAAAATTTTTTGGTTGGTTCATGATATGAACAATATATGGAATGAAAGAGAAAAAGAAAAACTTCTTGATGTTTCTTGAAGCAAGAGCAGGGCTGACAAATTTGAAAGCGATTTATTTTTTTGCGTCAGTAAACAAGTTCGATTGTCAATATGTTTTATTAAAATCAGCTCTCAATGACAATGACAGAATGGCAACTTCAAGTGCTCCTTTTTGACCCATTCATGTTTTTGGTCACCCACTTGATATCTGTTTTAACAGAATTGGCGATTGTTCTGTCCCTATATTGAATTTAGAACTTATTACAGTCCTATCGTACGTACATCGGAGCATTTATCAAGAGCTTTGAACCGACATGAATTGAACGGAAAAAAATCCAATTGAGAGGTTATGCTTGTTCCTAATTAAGCTATCGTTTTACAAAGATCAGTTGAGGCCGCCTTAAGAGAAGTCATATGCCATCGCAGTTCATTGGCATCCAAACCGGTAGGACCATGGCTCCATGTTTCTTCATGACCGATTCTCTAACCATTGCGGCTTTCTTTTGAAACTGACATTATGACACAATTTTTGGGTAGTCATTGCCGTCAAGATAACTTAAAATTGTTTGAGAATGTTCTGGTGTTTCTCGCTTAAGACAAAAAAGACAATTTTTTTGTCAACAATGTCAGCTGAGGAATGCACACCACTTTCCGCTTCTTCAGTACGAATTCGAATGGCTTTTGAAGTTTTTTGCG
This sequence comes from Convolutriloba macropyga, assembly GCF_964194025.1. NCBI lineage: Eukaryota > Metazoa > Xenacoelomorpha > Acoela > Convolutidae > Convolutriloba > Convolutriloba macropyga. Next base: position 32,920 of record NW_027452383.1, on the reverse strand, counting down.
TTTAAATGTAACTGTCACATTCTTTGTAACCATCATTAGATATTTTTGTTTTGATTTTGCACAGACCCTCCTGGATAGCTTGTGCTACAAGAAAAAAGCAGTCCATTTGACTAAACAGTCCAATTGGGGGTGCCAAGTCAACTCCTATAGACAGAATATATATATATATATATATATATATATATATATATATATATATATATAATATTTGTGTGTGTATATATAAATAAATATAAATAATTATATATAAATATATATTTACACACACTTGTATATATATATATATATATATATATATATATATATATAAAACTGGAAAGTGCTTTGGAAGTTTCTGGATTTTTCTTGCGTAAGACATAAAGCAAATTTTTTTGCCAAATATGTCAGTTGAAAAGGGACACCGCCATTCGCTTCTTCAGTAAGATCTCAACACGCATCGAATATTTTCTTGTTGTGATGCATTTGTCAAATTCTTTCCAATCATCAGTCGATAGGTTCGCTTTGGTTATAATCAAACGATACTGTATACTTTTTGCTTCAAGAAAAACGGAACCTATGTCTCACTTTATCCATTGGTATAACCGTTTTGTAATTATTTTTGGCGTCATCCTCCGTTCTTGCTCTTGCGCATAGCTTCCGCAAGAAAGTCATTTAAGGTGGCAGACAAAATTTACTTCTAGGTATCGGGTTCTCTTGTTTCTGAGCCGCTTAAAAAGATTGCTTTCCAATGACCACTTTGTTTGTAAATTTTCTTCATGAGCTCTTTTTTTAACATTTCGCACTTTCCGCGAGGTTAAGCTAGTAGCTGCTGTGCTGAGATGATGCAAGCTTAGAGAAGTTTGGTGACGGGTTTTCGACACTGCACCCCAACAACTTTTAATTGTAATGTGAAAAAAAAATTGGAATCAGTGGAAGTTTAATAAACATCATTTAAGCTACCTACCGAATCCAAAACAATACGTTGGAATAACCGAAAGCACGCACCTATAACTTTGAAAACTTTGAAAACGTAACAACTTGGGTACTACAGGGATTCTTGCTTGGAAATTAACGTTTTGCCATTTTTGTCAACGATCTGCTTGAAGCTATAATCCCAGTTGAACCGTTTGGCTACGCCAATGATTCTTAACTGTTTCTGCGTCACTGATCTACCAATGAAACTTAGTGAGATAAACTTTGAGTCGAAGAAGGATTAAACAGGTATTTGTATTTTAATGTCCGCAAAATGATCTGGGAAAACAAAAGCAGACAGACGGAGACATTCTATCCTCTCAAGCAGAACACGTCAAAGCAAGCGAACATAAAAACAAATTTCAATGCAAATGTTGGTTACGGGGTGCCAATTGATAGCTATTTGGCGCAGGTATGGTTCTCGAGTGAAATGTTCTTTTTTGTTCTATTTATCTCTGAAGACAATTCAGATTCTTTCGTCAATTTTCAGCCACTCAGTTTGCATTTCTCGGATAACTTTCAAATTTTCAACAATTTTTGTTTTTTCTTGTCTACACTTGGAAGAATTCTCGCAGATATTTTCTACAGTTTCAGAACTATATATATTCCATAGGTTTTATCTTAAAATTTTTTTGCGTTTCCGTGATCTTTAATCACTGTCAATCTGTTATGTCTTGTCTGGCTCTGTTTACATGCTTTCTTTAGATAATTTACACAACCTCTTGTTCCTCAGAAAATACTTTTCTCCCTAAAAGTTTGGCGTTTTTTCCAAATTTTCCTCTCTTACGTGAAGTCCACAATTTTTAATTCAGCTTTATTGGTGGTTGTAAAGTTAAGAGCTCAAATCTTGTAGGAAAGAGCGGACAAGATGGAAGTTTTGCTTAGTAATGATATAGTATCTCTGATTGTTTCGTCTTTCAGATCTCCAGTGAGATATTGTTTGTGTCGCTGCTAAAGAGTGCAAGGAACAAGCCTTATTAGAATCTTTCATGCAGTCTAAAAAGTTTTTGAAGGCAAAATAACGATATCTTACGCTGTATTGATGGCTTTTTGAATCTTCGCGGTATTTGAAGCAGGCATTTTCTGTTACAAAATCAAATAGAAGTTTTTGGTTCAAAGTAATTTGTTCTATAAACATTACTTTTTATCAAATCCAAAGTTTTTGTTTCAAAGTTGAAATCTTTGTGAGTTTGTACCAGCCACGTAATACACTCAATTGCATTAAGCAACGTTTTAATTTTGTGTTCTTCAATTTGTGACAAAAGGCAGATACTGAGTTTTAAAAAATGTTAAGTACCACATGGTAAATCCGATTGATAACATACACAATAAACAGCTTGCTTCAGCAAAACATAATATACTTTTCTGTGTTCTGTTTCAATTTTGCATTTCTCTGAATATATATATATATATATATATATATATATATATATATATATATATATATATATATATATATATAGATATATAAAGTAAGTTATTCTGTAACTTGGGCTTTCAGTTGTCGATATTTGTCACAGCTGTATCTTTTGTTACCGATGGTTTTGAACTTTTTTCAAAAATTTTTTGCTGTTGAACAAAATTTAAACACACGCGTTTTTTTGTGCGATAGATGGGCGGAAAATTGTGCGATAGATTAGCGGTTTATTTGATTGGAAAGTTGTACGATTTGTTATTCCTGTGGTTTGGTAATCCAGTCTAAAGATCAAAATGATTAGGAAAGCGAATTGAATAAGTTGTTCCAGGTCGCGTTGTCAACGCGTGGGAATAACTCACCCCGACAATAAATTTAAGCATCATTTTTCTACCTCATTCCCCGATAACTTTACAGGTGATTAGCATAAGCTTTATAGAAACAATTCGACGAACATAATCATAATAAAACGCAACAAGGAGGCTCGGTAATGTGCGATTGCACATAAGGTTCCGAACCCGCTCATCCACAGTTTTGGCGAATTGTCTACCAAATGAGGAACAGATAAAAAAAAACCCAAAAATTCAATTATTCAAAAAAAATTGGTGTATGAACGAGAACATAGCCTCCAAAGCAAATAACTCAGTGGAGTAAAAAAAATGATGCATTAGGTTCATGAGATATGCCAATATTGAGAAAGCGAGTCAAGACAGACAGCAAAATCAAACAACAACAACAACAAACAAAAATTTCATCAAAAAATCTGTCCGTTATAAAAAACATAACTTAATAAAAATGTCAAAATAGAGGCGGATAAAACTGAAACTAAACAAAATATCTTGTAATTCACTAAAAAAAGATATGAGACATGTCCATAATAAGGCTTGGTAACAATTATACAATAAAGAATAAAAATAGTAAATTTGAAAAATTCGCCATTTTTTTAAAAACAATTATTTGAAAGTAATGAACACCATTGGATATCAACTAAATTACTCAAAATATTTTTGATGGCACTTTATTCGAAAACCAATAATATATTACGAGACTTTTTTAATGAAGCCAGGTAACAAGTAGACAAAAAAGAAAAAAGGCAAAAGTAAGTAATACTTGCTTTTTTTTGTAAAAAAATTATTTCCAAAGACATGAAAGTCAATAGTTACAAAATGAAATAACTAAATAGGTTCGTTTATTCTTCCAAAGGAAGCCCGTCAGAGCTGCAATTATGCATAATACATCTGACATCTACAAAATGAACGGAAATATGACAAAAATCGAAAAAATACTTACTTTTTTTGTGAAAAACCCGTGTCGAAGCTAGTAAAGTCATAACGAATTCTTTAAAAACATTTAATTTTGTGACTTCAATCACTTTGACACCTTCCCTTGGCCAAATTATTGTCATATTTGGCCTGTAATTAACGAGACTAGGTAACAAACAGACAATAAAGGGAACAAAATTGTGAAAATAAAAAAACAATTTTTATTTTGGAAAACAATTGTTTTCAAAGTCATGAAAGCCATCAGATATCTACTAATATCAGAATATCTGCGCATCTATTCTTCCAGGAAAATTCAATGAAAACGAATCGTTTTACATGAAATTTCATACGACTAGAAAGACAAAGTAAAAACGACAGTTAAAGGCAAAAATAAAAAACTCAATTAAACTCTAAAGTATTATCGACGCCGTCAAAACCAGAGTCTATGCCCTTAAGGGTTTTGACTTTATCAATTGTGCCTTATTTTGAACGCCAATAATGTGATATATGAACTGTCAACAATGTGATAATGTAAGAAACCTAGAAACCGTGAAAAATGGGCAAATACCTGAAAAAAATGTGAAATCTAGTTGTTTTAAATCCAGGAAACCATAACCTAAGGTGCAAAACCGCAATAAAAATTGAATTTGAATTCAGTAGAAAGAAAAAAGTATTCTTTCACTGCTGACAATAAGCTACAAGTTGACTAAATTAAGTGACTAAATTAAAATGGAGGCAAAGATCAATAAGCCATTAAGACCATAAGCCCTCAAGTAATAAACTAGATACATTAATTTTGAGCTAATTAGGAAACTAATTGGACCTGTCACTAGTGAGCTTTGATTTGAATTGTTCTGTTATTTAATTAATACATAAAAAAGATCGCAATTTTTAATAAAAAAAAGACCGAGTAATTAGTATCGGAATTGTTTTTGGATTGAAACAGCCCAAGATTGGTCCAAAACTAGCTTTGTTAATGCTCTTTGTGCATTGCGAACTCTTAATTTTTCTTAGATAGATATAGATATTTTGATTGTTAAAAAATCAAAAATAAATGCTGCGTCTTTGATAATTAACGAGTAAAGTTAGCAAATAATGGCGAAGTTTTAATTACAGAGTACTCTCAACGGTTGAAGCAGGAATAGTACCTTTTTGAGACTACAAAGATTGTGTTAGTGGTGTTTGCGTGTGTACTTTCAGCAAATTTAATCAGATTTGACTAAAAAAACTTATTTTGTGCTGATTTTGATGAAAAAGTCTGATTTTTGAAATATTTAGACAGAATATTTGCAAAAAATTAATTAAAATTGGCCGAAAATCATTTTTACTGTCTTTAAAAATACAATCAACAACACCTTCGTTAATAAATTTAAACAAATTTTAGCAAAATTAGAGAAATTTTAGTCAAAAGTACCGGAAAATGTGAATAAAATCAACGGAATTTACTCTATTTTCTCAAAAAGTTCAAACGTCGATAACTCCCTGTAAAAAACGAAAATCGAAGAAAACTTTTAAATTCCACATTCTACGCTGGACAAGCTTTCTATTGATACCAGCCTCAACGCTCTACAATGATTATATCGATCGGTCAAAAATGACTGAACAAAAAAAAACCATTTGAGTATATAGTTCCCCCCCCCCCCCGAAAATTTATTTTAAATTCAAGGAAAGTTTGTTGTTCTTTTTTTGATACGTTTAAAGCTTGCTACCTTTTACTTTTACGTTCACTCTTTCATTTTTAAGACAAAAGTTTGTTTACAGATCAGGTTTAAAAAATTAAAAGCAACTTGTTTTGCAAATTTGAACTGTTAGCAAGAAAGTTTGTAGCCGAATAAATTAAAATCTGCATTTTTTGTTCTCGTTTATGACATGTAATTAGATCAGAACTAAAATTAAAAGTTATGTTATTGAAACCTAATGACAAGAACCAATTCATTTTCTATTTTTTACTGCTTTGAGTATGAACAGATATCCTCTTCATCATAGTGATCAAAAATAAAGTTTAAATGGATAGTTGAAAGGTCCAATGACAACAATTGGGAATACAGAAAATTGGGATTCTGCCTCTAACTTCAATATTCTCTCATCTGTGACAAACTTAGTTTAATTTTTTTAAACAGCACTCGACAATCGATCTAGTAGAATAAAAATGTTACATAGCGTTGTTTTTGTTGTAACAATTGAATTTTTCTACAAGTAAAAGATTTTAAATCTGACTTACAAAATGGAGAAAAAACGCAAGCATGAGAAAAGTAAAGTATACAGTATTTCTTTGTTGGAGTTGTTCTGACCCCCACTTTAGTGGGGAGGGAGGAACTATATACTATATACTCACTTGGTCGGTTTGCTGGGCGCGAGACAAAATTAGGGAGAGGTTCGATAATATCATGGATTCTTAGAATCAGAGATTTTTTGGTTTTTATTTTGATGGTTCCTTTTTTCAAAATATTTTGCTTTTGTTTTTTTAATGTTAATTACTGACATTTTTTTATTCGAGGCTCCGTTAATGACAATTACAACAATTTACTTAAGTTTGAGCTTGAATGTAGATACAGTTTGTTTTCAGAGAACCAAAGGGTTTTTTTGGCTTTGAGAAATAGTTTTAGTAAAATTTAACTGAAATCTTGTCTTTTGCCTTCAATTGCTTTTCTTTTGGCAGTATGATTTTTAAATTTAACCACTCAATGATCTAAATTTCTTCTTCAAGAGGTGCAGGTTGACCTTTCTATTCATTCGGTTGTTACCTAATGTCTCTTATGTTATTGAAAGTATTTGTTTTAAGGAAATTTCTGTGATTTCTCGAACTTGTCAATTTTTTATTATTTTAGACAACATTTTGCTTATTCTCAGGAAGTACAGGTCAACCTTTCCTCCCTAAGGAATAAAAACTAATTTTGTGGCCGATTGTTTCATCAGAAGGCTTTCTTGCTTTTGGTACTACGAGTTTTCATTCAAAATTTTCTGATTTTTGTGCATAATTGCTCATTTTTTGATGTTGCTTTTGTTTCTTCTGCAAATTGTCACATTATTTAACATCCTAACTGAAAAAACCTTTGCAACATTTGAAACTGAACATCTTTTTGTTTTCATAACATATGGTTTAAAGGGCTGCGACACCGTCCTCTTGCAGAAATTGAAAGAATTTTTTATTTTTGCCCTTTATTTGTTGTTAATTTTTGTTGTCATATGCCAAATATTGTATAATTAAAGGTCTCAGTGGCCAACTATAGATAAACAAATGAAATTAATATTTGATATTGGTAGATAACTAATGGTTATTTTGACTTTCGAATTAAATTTTCAAAAAAAGAGTAATAGTATTGTTCAACTTTACTATATTGTATCATTTTCGTAAAATAGCCTCATTTTTAGAGCTCTTTTTAATGTTTTAATTAATCAAACAATAATTTTTCCGTTGCTTAAACGTTTTAAAGTTTTAAATGATGTCTTCAGGGCTTAGACAAATTGTTTCAGCAGAGTTTTGTGAAGTTTAGTTACTTTTCAGATTTTGTGGTTCTTTTTGTTGTCATTTTGTGATAGTCCTTTTACAAAATGATGTTATCATAATCAAAGGAGACGCAAATGAAGATGTTATATTCTCGCGGTTATTATCTTTTAAATTTAATGGCTTCAAAACTGTGGTTTCGTAAAGTTGTTTGTGAAACTTATTAGTTCAGCTTGTATTTAATGTTATTTTATAGTCTTATTATTTAGTCTCATTAATAAAAAGCGCAATTGATTTTCAAATAAGTTGCCAGATAAACTATCTACTCTTCCAGTTGAAAGCTAATGTTGGCTATGAATTTTGAAAATATTTGTTTTTATTTAAAAAAAGTGATAGATTTTTGAGATCTGCCAATTTTATTTCTGTTAAATTGTAGCTAAGTATCTCTTTATACAATTCATATCATATATCTATTGAAATACAGTGTGCTCTTCATAAAGGTTTTATTTTCCTCAAATGGTCTTTCTTCTTGGAACAACCAGTTTTCATAAAACCAATTTTCGAGATTTTTGTATATTTGCCCCATTTTTGTAGGTTTTGGTTTTCTTTTCTAATTATCAAAATATTTGGCGTCATTTGAATTACAATTGTTGTCATCTGCAAAAAATGCAAACGAAGATTTTTATTGTATTTAGTGATATGCTTAATATTTAATCAATTGGGGACACATCGTTTTCGTGCATAATTTTTCGTGCAAATTTTTCGTTTTTGCCTGTATTTGTCGTTCTTGTTGTAGCCGTATGACATTTCCAGGATGATGAAAGGCCTCAGTCGCTCTCTATAGAGGTTTAAAAAACTCTCTCAAAGATTTTATTTGATGCGTAATCTTTCTGCTCAGTTCGAATTTAATTCTTTTTTTTAAAAAAGCAATGTTTTAATAAACTTTGCCACTTTTTCTCGTTTCTAGTCGACTTGTTGCCAAGTCGCATTGAGGAAAATCCCTTATTTTGTTCCAAAAAAGTATCGGTTAATCTTCTTAGTATAAATTTTATCTGATGCCATTTTGATTTGGTTATTAGTGGTTTTCAAAAAATGGACAGGGACTTTTGGTCGTTATTAATATTTGTAACTATTTGATTTTTTGCCGTCTTTTCTGGTAGTTATATTATTGTAGCCACCGGTCTCATAGGCCCTCTAGAGTAGACTGTTTTATTCTTTTAGTAGTTTGCTGAACGATATGTTGATATGTTGATTTTTTATCTCTTCCTCATTTGGTAGACAATTAAGCGAAAAATGTAGATGAGCGGGGTGGGAACTTAATGTGCGAACGCACATTACCGAGCCGCCTTGTTTCCTTTTGCTCTCGTTGTCTTTATAAAAATAAGATGGAAAATTCTGTAAATTTGATTTTGATTGATCAATATGTTTTTGTGATGGGTGTTCGTTTTTGTCTGAAACGTTTTGAATGTTTGCCAAATAATCATGTACTCAAAAAAGTTGGCATTTGTCTGCGCAAGAGATAAGATGCGGATAAATTTAAAATTTGTATTTTTTTCTTATATTTGATAATCCCATCACAATATTCTAATAATCGGCCTATGAATTGAATTTTGTCACAAATAATTTGTTCAAGATCCTATGCTTAACCTCTGAGGTATTAACACATAAATTTAAGCATCACGTTCCTCATTGTGTGATCTTTTTTCCATGTTTTAACACAATTTTAAAAGGTGGGGAGAAAAAATAATGCAATGGCCCTGGCCAATTTAAAAGGCCATGATTGCTTTTCATGTAATTTATCTTTTTGTTCAAGACTTGAAACAAGTGCGTTTTCAAGTCATTTTTCGAAGTCATTGATGCTGATCAGCTACTGCAATTTGAAGGGAAGTCATAGCTTATAAGGCATATGAGCATGACATTGATAAATTAAATTTTTGGGACACACCACACACCAAATAGTTTGGTCCAGATCAATTGTTTAATGTCTGTGTCAACACTACATCCCGGCAATAAGTTTTAGCATCACGTTTCTTTCTCAATACATCAATGAATTTTCAGCCAAATTTTATGGACGAGAGAGGAAAATGATAAAAACAATCATAGTGATATGTAGTAAAGTAAAGATTTTAAGTCCAAATTTGAGACAACGACGTTTTTAATGTTATAAATACTTCTTTTTGATGTCGTTTATGCTGATCAAACACTGAATTTCGAGATAATTAGTAACATTAATGGCATATTGCCATGAAATACAACAGAATTTTGTCGAACAGTCTATTGTGCTTGCTTTTGATATTACCTTAAACATGCTTTCTTAGTATTTTTTAAGCCAAAGATTGATTTAAAATTTGGTTAAAAAACGGAAATGCAGTCACTTTTTGCAGATTTAAACAGTTAACCGGGACATCGTTTAATTAAAATAATTATTATCTGCCTTATTGTTCTCATTTATTCTCACCCAGCACTAAGATGTTGTTATCTTCAAAATTTCACAAAAATCAATTTGTTTTCTCATATCTTTCAACATTGTCGATGTCCCGAGCGCGAGTAACAAGAATTTTATTATTTTAACAATTGAATTCAAAATGGCCTCAATGTACAAAATTTCACAGGTATTTATAGTCCGTATCAGTATGAAAATTTACAGATCCGTCTAGATATAGATAAACTGATATGGGTTAATTTACACCTTGGTTGTGAACAATTTTTCCCCTTGCCGTATATGGCAAAAACTAGTGCAGTTTTTTTGCACTTAACACATTGTTCTCCCTAACTAAGAAAATGTCATTTCTATCATCTGAGAGGGTCGGAGAGTTGGTTTCTGATCATAACTGGTGGTGGGAAGGTTGAATCTATCACACAACTTTATGGTTTATGTACACTGATAAACTTGTGGTATGAACAAATTTGAATCTACGATTCGGTACAAATTAAAAGCCATTATTCAATTTCACTTCACCAAATATCAGGTAAGAAAGTTTTCTTTAAATATCGAAGTTTTAACCTAAGTTGCTAAGTTCGCCACTTCTCGATATATCACACCCTCCCTCCTTTTTTAAGCAAGTTTGTAGGAATAGCTTTTCCAAATCTTTCTGGTTGTTTTTTATTTCTGCTTGAAGTTCACGTGGACACTGAACGTTGTTCCGCTTAAACTACTGAGGTTTCGTCAGTAGAGTTGTGTGATGCCACGTCTACGCCGTCCCTACTGCTCTCAGACTGTGACACAGTAGATTCAGTCTTGATGTCTCAGGTTCCAGCCGTGCAATTTGGTTGCCACCGACAAGCACTGTCTTTTTCGAATTCTCCGGCTGAACGAACGAACTGTTCATTCCTTTACAGATAATGAAAATAGCTGGAACCGTTGGTGAACTATTCGTCGGTTTGAAGAGGACTCGTTCACACAGATAAATATCAGTGACTGCTGAAAGTCTTACTTTGCGTCCAAGTAGCAGTTCTACAGGAGTTTTGTTCCACGTCTTGGAATTGTTCCGATGTGTCATCAAAGGCCGCTGTAGGAAAGCGCCAAATGACACATTCAGATTTGTACTCCAGGCTTGAATAGCCCCTTTCACTGTTTGGACCGCTCGTTCAGCAATCCCATTTGCTCTTGGATGGTAGATGGGAGATTCCATCTTTTTAATCCCGTGATTCACACCATTGCGTTAGATCACTGCTCACAAATTCAGGACCATTGTCTGATACTAATATTCTTGGTATCCCAAATCGTGCAAAGATATGACTCAAGTGACCTTCACTGTTTGTGAGGCTCTAATTCCCGCAGTGAAAGCTTCTCTCCAACCTGATCCCGCGTCTACTATCACTAAGATATTACCTTGATCCTTAACGTAGCCCCAGTCCATGTGGAGTCTTTCCCAAAGTTCAGCTTCCGGCCAAGTAGATACTATTTTCCCCAGGCTAGGCCTGTTTTCTCGGCATTCCTTACATTTACTAACATATCGAAGAACATCTTGACTGATGCCGGGCCACCAAGCCATCATTCGAACTGCTGTTTCAGTTGCATTTTTGCCTGCGCGAGTCTCATGAGCTTTGGCAATCACCATGAGTCTTAGTTTGGGTGGAATGAAAGGCACAACTCCTCGAAAGATATTTCTATTGTGAATGGTCAAGGCGTCTTTCTGTTGTTCAATCCTTTCTCTGCTTCTGAGCACTGTTTCCAGACGCAACTTAATATTCTTTTGATGACATCTTGGAAGAATCTATTCGATCCCAGCTCAGTTTTGATGTCTGACTGGTTCACCAGGTCGGATTGGACGAAGTAGATATTGTCAAGAGCAAAGCAGACTCGATCAATGTCATCGTCGTCGTCAAAGTCTAGTCTGCTCAAAACAGCAGCGTGGGAGATCTGTTCTCCGGGTGTATATTTCAATTCGAAGTCAAATCCCATCAGCGCTATCGCCCATCTCGTAATTCTTGCTTATGCTGTTTTCGGAATTTCTTCGTCTGGGGCGAACAGATGTTTGAGAGGTTTGTGGTCAGTCTGTAGAGTGAACCTTCTTCCGAGTAGGAATTGTTTCAATCTTGTGACCACAAAGGCGATTGCAAGTGCCTTTCGCTCAATATTGGAGTAATTTTGTTCGGCGTGTGACATTTTCCTCGAGACGTGGATCACAGGATGTCCTTCTTGAGAGAGTACCCCGCCTATATATTTCTTTGAGATGTCTGTTGTCACGGTTGCTTCCTTCGTCAAGCTGTAATTCTGTACAAGAGGGTTAGCACATAACTCTTATTTGATGTTTTCAAAAACATTTTGCTCTTCCTTTTCCAATCTGAATTCTTCTTTTCGAATTTCCTTTAGGGGTAGCGTTTTTGTTGCAAATCCGGCATCATTCGACCATAAAAATTTGCTGAGCCGACAAAGGACTCAAGTTGTTTCATATTTGATGGCGGTTTTTCATTTTTGATTTTCTCATCATGTTTAGGATCATGTTCTTTCTTTGGAAACAGAGTAACAAAGAAAACTTACGCTTGAAACTTGTTGTTTTGAGTTGGATATCTTCTCATTGGTGGTGAATTTTTTTTCACGTAGCCGACTCTTAACTGCAAGCATTCGTTTCTCGTATTGATCTTTTGTTGTTCCATGTACCAGGACGTCGTCTTGGAAGATGACCACACCCTTGATTCCTTTGAGAATTGACTCAATGCAATTCTGGAAGATTGATGAAGAGTTGTTTAGGCCCTGAGGAAGCCTGCACATCTTGAACAATCCTTGCGATGTGATGATTGTGCATATTTCTTTTGCATCCTAGTCCAGCTCAATTTGACAGTATGCGTCTGATAAGTCAATTTTTCCAAAGTAAGAGGCCCCATGGAGATTATGGAAAATGGTCTCCATGTCTAGGATTGGATAATCTTTGTCCATAAGTTTTCCATTAATGTGAACTTTCAGGTCCATGCATAGTCTCAGAGCTCCATTTTTTCCACTGCCACACTAGTGATGCATTTGTGACCCAACCAGGTTGTACTGGCTCCAGGATGCCCTGTCGTACCATTGTCTCAAGCTTTTCTTTGACCCTGTCTTGAAGAGGTAGAGGCATCTTTCTGGCTTTGCAGAACATTGGCTGTGATCCCGATATGAGTTTCACATGCGCTTTGTATCCTTTGACTGCAGGTAATCTTTCATCATTCACTGCATTGATGCCTTCTTGGGGTAGTATGTCTCTCCCAAGTAGCCCAAATTTTTTTGTCGGATTGCACAACTGCTAGTTGCTGTTGCCTATACTTGCTTCCGTTCCACTCAACATCACATGTTAGTGATCCTAGAAGCGTCAGTTGAGGACCATCATAGGCCTCAAGACGTCTGACTTTCCCTTTTAACTGAGGTTTAATAAGCTCAGTCCGGATTATTGATCAGCACCGGTATCAGCTTGCATTTTTATTATATGGTCTTTTATTGTAATGTACTGCCATGTCACCGACATGTTAAACACGTCTTCCCATGTATAGTACATTCCCATCTCCATTTCGGATGATGTTTGAGCAGACAACTTACCCTCTTCTTCGCAGAAATTGTCGTGCTGGTCAGACTTACCGGACTTAGGCTGGGTTTTAGTTCTGCACATTTTTGAAACGTGCCCCACCTTTTCACAGGTTTTACATTTTTTGATGGAGGCCGGACACGGTTTGAAACTTTGTGGTTTACCTCCACATCTCTTACACAAGTTATCATTGCCTTTATTACCAGTGAACTTTTCACTAGGTTTTCTGAAGGTCTTTTTGAAGTTTTATCCCACATCTTCTTTTATTACAAATTGTCTATTAACTGTTGAGGAACTCGCAAAAGCCATTGCTCGACTTCTGAACTGTAAGCTTTCTGTCATTTTAGACAGAGACATCATTAGTTTAATTTTAATGCCGTGTAATAGTCTTAATTGGGCCTCAGGTCTCTCAAACCTGAGATAAATTTAATTTATACCAACTCTTCCTCAGGGTTGGTTACTGTTTCATAATTTTTGAAGTCACAATAACGTGCTTCTTCTCTGAGGCGCGCTAGAAAATCGTCGTCAAATTCTGCAACGCCTTGGACAACGGACAGAAATTTAGCCCTTTTTGCCGTTTCTATTCTCTCTTTAAGGGAAAATATAGTTTTGAATAGCTTCTCTGATCTCTTTAAAAGGAAACTCTAACAATTTTTCAGGGCTCATAAAGCTCCTAAGTTTAGGAAATGCGTCCTGGCCACATATACTAAGAAAGAGGATTGTTACCTGTAGGTCCACGGTCGTACTGCCGGTGTTGACTTTATCTTCTTTCTTTTCTGCGCGACATTTCGCCACAAAAGACATGATCCACGCAGTACAGGATTCAGCATTCTGCAGATCCAAGGTTTGTCGGTCGTTTGGTGGTCTGGACACCATTCTCGTGGGTTATTATTTTAACAATTGAATTCAAAATGGCTTCAATGTAAAAAATTTCACAGGTATTTATATCCGTATCAGTATGAAAAACTACACATCCGTCTAGATATAGGTAAACTGATATGGGTTAATTTTCACCTTAGTTGTGAACAAGTTTTCCCCGTTGCCGTATATGGCAAGTAGTAGTGCAGTTTTTTGCACTTAACACATTGTTCTCCCTACCTAAGAAAATGTCATTTCTATCTACTGGGAGGGTCGGAGAGTTGGTTTCTGATCATAACTGGTGGTGGGAAGGTCGAATCTATCACACAAATTTATGGTTTTTGTACACTGATGAACTTGTGGTTTGAACAAATTTGAATCGACGATTCGGTTTTAATGAGAAGCCCTGATTCAATTTCACTTCACCAAACGTCAGGTCAGAAAGTTTTCTTTATATATCGAAGTTTTAACTTAAGTCGCTAAGTTCGCCACTTCTCGATATATCACAAGCATATTTTATAACTTTGAAAGTGCAAAGATTTTTCGCCTATATAGTAGTTAAAATTGTGATTTAAACGGTTAGCGTAGAATTCTGATGACAATTAATGCAAAGATATTTCGTTAGGGATCCGCCTCTAACTTCAAACTGCTTTCATCTATAATAAACTTAGTTAATTGCGTAGGCAAGAAAGCACTCCGCCATATGCAGAAATTTTGCTTTGAAAATCGAACTATTACCGGCTGTAGTGCTGCTGTAGTGCTTCCGTGGAATTAACGAAAAATTTTTTCATGCAATTATCAGATGGTAAATCTGACTTATAATATAGAGAAAAATTGAATGCTTCAAAATTTGTAAAAGTAACCTTCATTCCTTTACCTCAATTTAAATTCTTTAGCGGCGTCAAGTTATTTTTTTTTAGCTGAAAGATTACTGAATATTTATTTTATAAACCACTACTTTCCGCCAACTCAAAGAAGCTTTTACTTTTCTAAAATTTATTGACAACGCTTTGCGGAGGGAAGGGGTAGTTATTTCTCAGCCACAAGAACCGATAACTCTTGAAGGATAACCACGAGGTTTCTCAAACCTATAAGGATATTTCAATGACAACTGATTGAAAAGAAGATTTTATTCTAAGATACAGAGTTCACATAATTTTGATCTGCTTATATAAATCATATTTCAGTGTTTTAAATGTTTTCTGTGTAAGTTTCACTGTTTCATCAGAATGAAGAACACGAGAGCAGCCATGAGAGTGAAGACCGGGAGGTAGTTCACACGAGTACCCGCTGACATCATCTCCTAAATGCGTCACACTACATCGTTACAGGTTTGAACAGACAATTTTAGGCATATTGCTTCTCTATAGAACTAAACAATCTTGGAACGTTCGGTTGCTACTTTTGGTTGCTTTTAACAAGCAATGATCTTCCATTTCAAACTTTGAGAAAATAATTTTTTTGAACACATTCCCCTTGTACAATCCATCATTAAAATTGTTTTCTCTAGAAGCATTAAAGTGTTGCGGCCAATAAAACAAATATTTTGAATAATTCACACTTTTCAAAATTACAAGTTCCCACCAAAGTCAATGAGTCACCACGTGAAAAGGTCCAAACCCGGGTCGAGGTTTGGCGGTGAATTTTTGTAAGAAATGCGGTGAAAAGCGGTGAATTATTTTTTTCACCGCAATCACCGCATTTCTTACGAAAATTCACCGCATTCACCGCATTTCTTACGAAAATTTACCCAAAACCCTCGAACCGGGAAACTCTGATCATGTAATAGCCTTAAAAAGGAGGTGATAAATAAATGAATTCTGATGACCAGCGGTTAGACTGACCTCGTCGCCTCAATGCACAACGAACTCTTGAGCCTGGTAGTTACTTTTTAAAGTGATGTTAACCATGTTATCAAAATGGCTTTCTTTTGCTTTTACGTCAAAATTAGTGAACAAAACAACCTGGCTGACGTGTAGGTCCCTTAACGAAACTTTAAATAATTTCAATAAACCAAGTTTTGGAAATAACCTTTGAAATAACAAGGAATTGATTTTAAAACCATTCAGAGGAACGGGTAAAAACCATCTGAACACTAAACATATTAATATTCAGAGAAGAGTTTTTTTTTCACTCTGTTTTAAATTTAGGGAAGCAACAGTTTTCGCCCCAAACCAACCAGTTCAATTTTTCGCTCTACTTCATATTCCATATTGATAAAGATCACCACACTAATTTCATTATGAAAATTGTCGGAAATATGTAAACAGATCTTATAAAAACTTATCCGGATAAATCTATTTCAAGGAAGACTTAACTTAGACCAGAGGCATGTTCATAATTGAACACACAATTTTTTAATTATAATTAGTGAGTTTGTAAAAAGGAGAAAGATATAACTTGTAGAAGAATAAGCGCTATCAGAAGTATGTAAATTTTCCTGACCAAATTTAGATGCGACAAAGATGAGATACTGCTTTCGTTTGACAAATACGGGAAGGGAAATAAACAAATCAATGATAGCAATTAACCGAAAAAATAATTGTAACCAACAAACATAACCACAATTATAGTAAACGCAAAAATCTGTGAAAAGCGTGAAAACTGAAGCGTGAAAACTGAAAAAAGTTTTCCCCCAATTTTGACCAAAATACTGCCCTAAAATGTAAAAGGAACTGAAAAGATTATTGACATCAATCAACTCATAAAGAGCACTGGAACATTTATCAGCAACATGCAAACGCTTTGTAGACCATATAATCCCTTTTTGAAGTCGTCAAAAATACTTGCAAACGCAAATTTACCTGTTAACAATTTTGATAAAAAACAATTTTGCCGAAAAAGTTTTAGCCAAACCTTTTAAAAAAGCTCCGAAAAATGCTGGATGTGAACAATAATTTATATCACTTTTTTGTTTGCTTTTTAGCAATGCAGCGTGAACAAAAGTCAATCTTTTTTTGACTCTCATTTCTGCTTCCGCATCATTTCTGTTCCGCAAATTGACTTCAGAACTTATTTTCACGCGCTGCATTCATCAGAACATTCTGCTTCATTAACGCTTTACAATTAAAAAGTCAACTCATAGATCACCATAGTTCCTTCTCAGGACGTAAAAAGACAACGCTCCAATACCATTATAAATTATTTGAAATGTGAGAGCCAACAAAAAACAAATGTTCACCTTCGATTCAAAGACAAACACGGCTAAAATGCTGTTTCAAACTTCGATCGAGAGCTACCAAATTCAACATTGAGTGATGCAAAATACTTGCGTGTATTGATATGGATCGATTAACCAACTTTCGAGTAGCAGTTTTCAAATTCACTGGCTGTTCCTTATTTGGTCATTATTATTCATAGTTCGTAAAACTTTAAACTAACAACCAAAAAATGAGAAATTTAACCGACAATTTATGTAAAATGAGCAATAAAACTTATTCTAAAGCTGTGATTGGCCAATTTAAAACACTATTTCGTAAGCGGACAAAAATACCGCAGTTATTTCATCAACTAGAGTATAACGAAGGTCTATCCGTGGTGGGACCGTATTTTACCGCATCTGGCCATGCCTCAGCGGCCCGTGGGACTTAATATGAATCTATCACAACCGAACTACTGGGACTTTTAAGGACCAATTTATGGACCAATGAGCTTTTTATGACCAATTATGATAAAACTGTCGGCTAAATTTCTCATTTTTTCCTTGTCGGATAAACGCCCTGTCGGCCAATTTTCCTAGCACCGGTCATTATTATTCATAGTTCGTAAAACTTTAAACTAACTGGGTATCTATCGTAGTCAACTTCCCAAGCGTCCACTGATGTCATAGCAATCACAAAAGCAACGCAGGCAGGCACGATTTGACTGAGAGAGCTCATAATTGTGAGTTAAAGTCAGCAAGAAAGAAGTTAGATTCTGAAGTTTTATAGATAAAATGTTTCAATGAATAGAGTGTACAATGATAATTTTCTCTTCAAATTAGCTTTTCTTCTTTGGTGAAGATAAACTATTGCAGTTGTCAAATTATGTTATCTCCAAGTTACAAATTTAAATCCAACTTAACCAAGTAAATGTGTTTGTTTTGTTTCAGATGATTCTGTTCCACCCTCTGTGCCATTCTGTTGGGTCATGATTAACGTCAGATTCAATTTATACCCATAGGTAATTCCAGAACTTGATTAGATTATAAATCGGATTATTATTACGAACGGCATTAAAAGTTGCAAATTCGCAACTAACATTTTGCAATGATTTACAAATAATGCTGCAGAGAAAAATCATAACAAAATATGCTACCTAAAATTCATTTAAAATCATGTCCTGGGCGAAACGAGTTTTCATCACAAAATAATTTAAGAACTGCTGTGAAGTGAGAAAAATATGTCATCACAAAAATTTTTCATCTATGTGATAATGCAGTGAATTCAAATCAGAAACCCAGTTTTAAGCGTGAAAAGTAGTTTTTCAACGCATAAACAATATTTTTTGTATTCTTCTTCTCAAAATCGCTTTCGCCACATTTCAAATTTTTATTTCTATTTCTTGTATCTTAGTGGCAAAGAGTTTAGATATTGCAGGACTTAAAAAAAATCCACGGTGCTGCAAATTGTCAGGCTAACCGGAACGAGAAGCATAGAATGATCTATATTTTTGTTAAATTTGATAACAAACTGACGGAAAAACGTCTTTCTGAAATTCATAACTTCAGCAAAAATAATTACCACATTAAATTTAAAAATTCAGGAATTTTTGTGTTACTTATCAGCTCTGTCAACTGTTTCTCCTTTTCTTTATTAAATAGCAAAAAAAGTTCAGAACATGAAACTCAACAAAGAATTTAGAGTTTGAAAGGAACAAGGCGGCTCGGTAATGTGCGATCGCACATAAGGTTCCGACCCCGCTCATCCACAATTTTGGCATAATTGTCTACCAAATGAGGAACAGATGGAAAAACAAAAAAATTCAAGTATTTTTCAAAAAAAACTGGCGTATGAACGAAAAGATAGCCTCCAAAACAAATAACTAAAGGAGTAAAAAAAATGATGCATTAGATTGATAAGATATTCCGATATTAAGAAAGCGAGCGAAGATGAACGGCAAAATCAAACAAGAACAACAAACATTAATTACATCAAAAAAATTTTGTGTCCGTTTTAAAAAACAAAACTTAATAACAAAGTCAAAATAGTGTCAGATAAAACTGAAAATAAATAAAATAACTTGTTATTCACCAGAAAAAAAATGGTTATTCACCACTTCATCATAAAGTTTAGACAACAATTAGACAAAAATGAACAGAAACTTTAAAGTTAGAAAATTCGCTGAATTTTTTTAAAAAACAACAATTAATTTCAAAGTAATGAAAACCATTAGGAATCAACAAAACTATCTCATAGGTTAACAATTACCGATGCTTCTATAGAACAGAATTAAGAACTCTTGGTATTCAATTTTTTCTGCAGTTACAAATGAACAGCAAATAGACAACAAACTAAAAATCAATTAAACCTTGCCAGAAAATGCTTTGGAAGCCATAAAGCCATACTTTGGCCCCCAAAATGTGTTCGGTTGCACCTTCGTGGAACACCAATAATTTATTATGTGGCCGCTCATCACTGAAAGTAAGCAACAATTAGACAAAAAAGAAAAAATGCAAAATTATGTAATAATTGTTTTTTTTTTCGAAAAAAATTTTTTTCCAAAGACATAAAAGCCATTAATTACAATATAAAAAATTTGAATATATTTGTCCATTCTTCTCAAGGGAGCCCCTGAGACCTGCAATTACGTCTTACGTCTACAAAAAGAACGTCAAATATGACAAAAATCAAAAATTCATTTGCTTTTTGTTGTGAAAAACTCGTGTGGAAGCCAGTAAAGTCATAACGAATTCTCTTAAAACATTAGATTTTGTGACAACAATCCCTTTTGACACCTTCCCTTGAAATGTAATATGTGACCTCTCATTAATGAAACTAGGTAACAATTAGACTAAAAAGAAAAAAGCAAGATTATGTAATACTTGTTTTTATCGAAAAAAAAACTTATTTCCAAAGACATGAAAGCCATTAATTACAAAATGAAAAAAATGAATAGGTTCGTTCATTTCTCCAAAGGAAGCCCTCGATACCTGTAATTATCCAGAACAAGTCTTACGTCTACAAAAAGAACGCCAAATATGACAAAAATCAAAAATTAATATACTTTTTTTGTGATAAACCCGTGTCGAAGCCAGTAAAGTCACAACGAATTCTTTTAAAAAAAATTATATTTTGTGACACCAATCCCCTTTGACACCTTCCCTTGACAAAAATAATGTCATCTTTAACCTTTAATTAACGAGACCAGGTAACAAACAGACAATAAAAGAAACAAAATTGCGAAGTTGAAATGTTTTTTTTTCATTTTGGAAAACAATTATTTTCAAAGTCATTAAGGCCATTATCTATCTTCTAATATCAGAACATCGGCTCACCTACTCTTCCGGGAGAGGCCAATCAAACCCGGTCATTGTACAGGAAACTAAATACGACTAAAAAGACAAAGTAAAAACGACAGTTAAAGACAAAATTAAAAAATTCAATTAAATTCTTCGAGAAAGTACTGTCGAAGCGGTAAAGAACCACAATCTATAGCTTTAAGGCTTTAATTATTATCAATTGCGTTGTGCGTTATTTTGAACGCGAAAAATGTGATATATGAACTGACAATAACGTGATAATTTGACAAACTATAAAACATGAATAATGGGCAAATACCTAAAAATTTAAAAAAAAAGTGAAATCTAGTAGTATCAAAGCCAGAACACCATAAACTAAGGCGTAAAACCGCAATACATACTAAATGAGAATTCAGCAGAAAGAAGGAGCACTCTTTGATTGCTGACACTAAGCTACAAGTTGACCAAATTAAGAGAAAAATGGAGGCAAAGTTCAATAAGCCATTTTTTTATTTAAAAATCAAGTATTTTAAAAATCAAAACGACCATAAGCTTTCAAGCAATCAACTAGATAAATTAATTTTGAGCTAATTAGGAAGACAATAGGACCTATCACTAGAGAGTTTTGATTTGAAATGTTCTGTTATTTAATTAATATAAAAACGATCGAATAAAAAACCAACTGACGACAATCCGAATTATTTTTGGATTGTAACGGTCCAAGATCGGCACAGAACTAGTCCTGCTAATGCTGATTGTAAATTAGGAATATTCAGTTTATGGAATGTCATTGATAAAGATATTTTGATAGTTAAAAAATCAATAATAAATGCTGCGTTTTTGTTAATCACCGAATAAAGTTAGCTAAAAACGGCAAATTTTTATTTACAGAGCACTCTCAACGGAAGTTGAAGTGGAATTAGCCCTCTCTTCAGTCTACAAAGTTTTTTTTAGTGGTATTTGGGTGTGCACTTCCTTCAAATTGAATCAGAGCGGACTAAAGAAACATATTTCATGCTGTTTTTGTTGAAAAAGTCTGAATTTTGTGAAATATTTAGCCGGAATTTGTGACAAAAAATCAATGAAAATAACCGACAATTTATTTTGTTTTAAACGTAAAGTCAACTACGTTTTCTTGAAAAGTTTTTTTGAATTTTATCAAAAATTCCGATAAAAGGTGAATGAAATCAACGGAATTCACTCTATTTTCTCGAAAGTTACCTCGATATCTCCCTGTGTGATATCTCTGACTGTAGAGGTATAATTTTGTGCCAATAATCCACTTAGATTTAGTTGAATGGATTCGAGGTGCGAATCCAACCTTTTATTTTATTAGTGGTTTACCACTTTTAGAATTAGTAGCAATCGTGTTGCGAATGCAGACTAAATTACTGAGAGTGGATTTCCTTCTCAAATCCAATATGACTTCGATTGATGCAAAACAGACTAGATTGAATGCAACTTAATTCAGTAACAAGATTCAAGAGAATGAATAATAATCAAAAGTGGGCGATGTGAACAATATGAAATATTGACTTTTTAGTCGGCGGTAAAATACTAGGACAATGAAATGATGACTTTTAGTTTGACAAGGACAAGAATAAATAATTTAGTACAACTTAATGGATGAGAACTAAATTAAGGTACAACCGTACCACATATCCTGGGCTGAGCAAAATTTGAAACTGCACAGTGAAAAATTTATGATTTTATTAACATATGTACTGGTTAGTATAAATAGTAAAGATTATGAGCATCAACAGACAAGTGGGTGATGAACATTGGAAAAGTAGCTCGAATGTTGGAATAAATGAGAACAATGTAAACGGTTAATCATTTCGCGTAAAATGTATGCGTGCAACTTAAATTAAATCACATTCGCGATGCGAATCCAGTTAAAGTAAAACATTAAAGATATGGCTATATTAGCAACATCAAAATTTAACAAAGAATATCCAACACTAACACAAATTTAAGGTAAACATGAAACATAAAATGGGTGAAAAAGTAATATTATTCCACGTGTAACCCAACAATTACAAGATTGAAATTTTAACAATTGAACAATAATAATGAAGTTTAATTAGTTTTGAGTTAAATTTGATTTTCAGCGTCAAAGACGCTCATACTTATCTCCCGTGCATAATCGTCATAATCGTACTCCACGGGTGACCATGTTCCCACTGGAGGGGGTGCAGGGGGGCTCACCAATTGCAATTCATAATCAGTATCAGGAACGGGAGGCTGTGCTGCTTCTTCTTGTATAATCGTTTCTATTACTGGATTTGCGGGTCGTTGTTTTTTAGATGCGGGTGCAGCCGCATCGTCACTCAGGGAGCATACCGAACTTTCGAATCCGTAATATTCAGGCGCGCGGCGATTACGTTTAGTATGTGAGGTTGATGGAGAGGCAACTGAAGATGTCGCAGAAGAGGCAGCAACTGATGATGCGTTGGAGGTGTTCAATGTCGTGGATGCAGTTCGGGAACGTTTGCCTCCTGTTTGTGGTTTTCGGGGCTTTCTAGACGCCATCGCTTTCAAAATGTTGCTGTTTGCAGACGAGACTCCCGATGCTGCATCAGACTGATTATGGCGATGACGGATCTTAATTTCTCAGCGAAATTTTTTCTTCTGCTCTTTTGTCTGTTGCGCGATCTTTTCCTCGGTCGTTTTTTCATACGGCAAAGGTCGACGTTTTGCATACTCCCATAAATCAGTATTACGTTCGGCACGAGTGCCAAACTTAGCAATATCGCTATTGCGTACACTGACTTCTGGTACTCCTGGCTCCTTGATTACTGTAGTCGTGTTGGAAGTACGGACTACTGTACTGCCGGGGGCCAGAGTTTCCCAGAGTCCGCGAAGATCTCGTTTCGAGCGTTTCGTTACCTTCCGGGCCAACTTTAGTTCAAGGGATTGCTCAGTCCGCGGTATTGAGTTGTTCAATTTTGGGTGCAAAATGAAGCGGGGAGACAGACTTGTTGTGATCGCCATTGTAGCGACGACCCGCGTCTACCTGAGCCCTCTGCATGGCTTCGTCAATCAAAATGTCGCTTCGATCGCCCGTGACCCATCATTTTTGTCTAAGTAGTCCACAACCGGGTCAGTATCAGCGTCTAAATAGTGGTGAAGAATGTTCTCGTATGAAAGATTAGATGATTTAGGTGTTGTACTTATATTACTTAGTGGTGTATTTGGCTTTCTACCAAAATGTGCTTGGAAAGGTGTTATGTTTGTTGTCTTTTGTTTACAGATACGTAATTGATATACAATTGACTTAATTGCTTCTTTGATTGTAAATGTATTATTTCTGGTGTCTAATTTCATGCAGCTTAAGCGTCTTTTAATAGTTTGTATCAAACGCTGCACTAATCCTATAGCTCTATGATCATTTGCTGGGGCAGTGATAATATTAATATTATGTTGTTTACAAAAGTTTTTAACTTTATAACCTATTAAACAACGTGCTTGATCTAATCTGATGTTTCGAGGGACACCGTGAATTTGAATGTAATCATCAAGAAATTTAATAACATTAGGTCCATTAGCTTTATCAACTAATTCTACAGAAGGATATTTAGAAAAACGATCAATACATGCAAGAATCTTAGCATGCATATCTTGATCTGTTTCATTGGTTATGGGACCTCCAAAGTCAATTTGTATTTCTTCATTAGGTTCTGTACATGGCAATAAAGGTTTCAATTTAGACGCCGGAATAACATGTTTAAGATTCTTACCAATATCAGTGCAAGGCTTGCACGTGGCCGCTTTATTCAAAATTTCTCGATGCATATACGGCCAGAACGCGTATTGCCCGAGCGTTATCATGCCCCAACTTCCTGGGTGCGTTAAGTGGAGGCTTTCCAAGACCGCGTCTTGAATTGAGTGTGGAATCGCAACGCGTTCGTCCACACAAACACATCCCGAGCGAACATGCAAATCCCTCCAATATGAGAAGAGGTAAGGATTCACTTCCTTACACCTTTGGGGGTCGTTTTGAATAACGCAGTCGCGTACTTCTTTCAGTACAGCGTCCTTACTAGTGAGGACTGCTAAGAATCCCTTTGTGAAAAGTTGTGTCAGATTATTTTCAAAGACCTCTTCTTTTGATAATTCTAAGTTGGGGGAAGTTTGTCCGTCGTTTGATGAGCGTGTGGTATTGGAATTGAGGGTAGATTGGAATGTGACCCGGCTGTGGGTAGGGGGAGTTTGCGGATTAGATGCAGAGCTGCTCATTTTGTGATTACTGATTGAAAGGATATGTGATGTGTTTGAGGGGCAATTGAATTGAGACTGGATTTGAACTGGTTTTGTATGGCTAGTAGAGAGAGAGTGGAATTGTGCTGCGTTTGCAGAATTTTCAAGAAGCAACTGAGTTGTATTTCGATTAATGGCAGAAAGCAATTGAGAATTGTTTGTTAAGCGAGGATGCGAGGCACGTGTGGAATTTGTGAGAGGAACGCTGTTAAAGTGCTGTGATTGACAAGTTTGTGGTGTGGTATTTACACAAATTGCTGCAATCGCGTCACGAATGCGGGTAATTGTTGCTACCGCAAATTCCTCGTCATATTTGTTTGTAACTTTTGCTTTTTGATTTGGTTGGCGAGAAATATAATCTACCAGCCCCATTTTTGCACCGGGTATATGTTCAATGTTAAAATCAAAGGGTAAAAGACGATCAATCCAGCGTGTTAATCTACTATTATAAGATTTGTTTGATCTATGTTTTTTCATAATCGATAGTAAAGCTCGATGATCTGTGATAATTGTGAAAGATTTGCCAAATAAATAATATTTAAAATACTCTACAGACCACACCACACCTAATAATTCGAGTTCATTAATACTATAGCGTTCCTCATTAGAGTTGAGGAAACGAGACGCGAATGCAACTGTGTGCCATCCTGAAGGCGAACGTTGTTCTAATGCTGCTCCCAAACCCGCTCTTGAAGCGTCGCATTTGATCCGCGTTTCTAAGTGAGGATTATAGTGTGTATTTTCGGTGGTGTTTGCAACTTTATCTTTAATTGCTTGGAAATGTGTATCATGATCAGTGTTCCAAATGAATTTTGTGTTCTTTTTTAATAAAGGACGAAGGGGATGGCACAGTTGAGACAAATTAGGAATAAACTTTCCGAGGTAATGGACAGAACCTAAGAAGGATCTAAGTTGTTTTAAATTTTTAGGTGCTGGTAGTGAAGCGATTGCCGCTGTTTTTGACTCAAGTGGAGCTATTCCTGATTGACTAAACTTATGACCCAACCATTCTATTTCGGTCTTTGCAAAATGACATTTAGGTAAGTTAATTCGTAAGTTATCCTCGTCTAATTTCTTTAAACATTTATAGACAAGTTTTAAATGGTCATCTTTCGAGCCACGACTAACTACTATAATATCATCCAAAAAACAATAAGTATTTTGAAGTCCGACTAATGTATAATCCATTACTTTTTGGAAAGCTGCTGGCATATCAGTTAAACCGTAAAAGCCCGTAATGAAACGGTATGTTCCAGTTTTCTCACCGCTAATGATATTAAAGTTACAATGTTGAGCCGTTTCCGGATCTAATTTAAGTTGACTGTATGCGTACTTCAAATCCAGTGTTGAATAATACGCTGTTTCTTGTGATGCGGATGTATTCAAATTCTGTTGAATTGTGTCAATCAAATTATCAATATTTGGCATTTGGTATTTGTTTTTATGAATAGATTTATTTAAGATTTTGGAATCTAAAGCTAATTTAACTGTTTTATCTCTTTTAACTGTAATGACTATAGGTGAAATGAAATTTTTATCTGAACAACTGTTTAATTTTATGATGTGTTTTTCATCAAGTAGTTCTTTAAGTTCTATATTAACAAGTGGTTGTAAATTAATTGGAACTCGTCGTCCTTTTTGATGTGTAGGTGTAAATTCATTATGAAATGTCGATTTTACTGAATGTTTTAAAGATTTACCGACACGGGTGATGAAGTCTGGAAAATCAAAAGAGATCTGCCTCTTGATTGGACATTGATTTTGATCAATATTAGCAACTTGTTTCAATTGTATAACAGAAAGGCCTAGCTTTGGGAATAGGTCTCGTCCAATGATGGGTCAGTGACCATCTTCCACGACAGTGACATCAATGCCCGTGGCTATCCAGTCATTACACTTTATTGATGTGTTGATTACACCTACAATCTTGATTATATCAATTGAAAAGGTTTTTAAAACATGTATTTCGGGTGACTCCACCCAATAGCTTTCGTTGCAATCTGACACTACCGTGTCCGCTAGACTTTTGTTGACAATAGTGCATACGCTGCCCGAATCCACCAATGCTTTTTTGTTTGTATTTCCGACACAAATGTCGAAATTTACAGGTTCTACCTCACGTGTGTCGTTTTTGATGGAAATCGCAGCTACACAGTTATCGTTATAGTCATCGTAATCAGAATCATAATTAGCATCGTAAATACTTTTCTGCTGTAGGAGTTTGCTGATGTTGTTAACTTGGTCTGCCGCCGTTGTTGAAGTACCTACTGTAGCCGCCTCAGAAACCGACTCATCTACATAGTTTACTCTAGGTTTCGGTTTACTAGGTTGTTTTGGTTTGCGACAGACTTTTGCAAAGTGATTAGCGATTCCACAATTTTTACACGATTTTCCACGTGCAGGACAATTTTGTCTGTGAGAGGGGTTCCAGCCATAGCCACATTTTGGGCAAATCGTAGGTTTGACAAATTGATTTGTCGGTGCTCGGGTTCTTTTCCACGATCCTTGGACGCTATTTATTGATTGACTTGAAATTTCAATTGTAGTGTTGGGAATGGAAGTTCCAGAAATTTTCAATTGGTTTTGTATTCCCATTTCAATGTTCATTGCCAACTCAAGAGCTTTTTTAGCCGTCCGTGTCTCTTTGAGTAGTTCCCGTTGAATTTCACCATCTTGCATATTAGCAATAAAGACATCTCGGATGATCGATTCTTCGTGACTTCCCAAATCGCAGTTTAGAGACAACTCTCTAAGACACCCGTAGAACTTTTCCACTGGTTCTCCTTTCATTTGTTTCCGAGTGAGAAACGTGTATCGATCAAATGTGATATTTCTTTGTTTCGTGAATACACCATCAAGGCAATCCCAAAGGATTTTTGTTGTCACTCTATCTATCTGGATAGTCGGTTCCTGTGAACCGAAAATTCGTCTCCCTTCTATTCCCAAGCTGAGATATGTTAGAGAGACTGCTTTACTATCACAGTACTTCCAAGGTTTTTCTCCACATAGTATGCCAACTAGTTCTATTTTCTGACATCTATTGAGCCACGAATTTTTAAGTTGCTCGTTTCTAGTACGACGATCTCGTTCACTTTGGGCTGTGCTATTTTCGACATCAGCTTCGTAAATGGGTTCAGGGGGTAGAGTGACTTTGTCCGGAGGATCTTCAAGGAGAGTGTCAATTGATATTCCTTCTTTAGCCATGATAGCTAGTTTTAACATAATCTGCCATCTCTCCCATCGTAATGGAGGTTCGAGTGTTGGTTTGTCCCAAAAGGGTTCGATTCCCAAGAGTGCACGTTCTTTAGTTGCTGACTGCGCCATGTGATATCTCTGATTGTAGAGGTATAATTTTGTGCCACTTATCCACTTAGATTTAGTTGAATGGATTCGAGGTGCGAATCCAACCTTTTATTGAATTAGTGGATTACCAGTTTTAGAATTAGTAGCAATCGTGTTGCGAATGCAGACTGAATTACTGAGAGTGGATTTCCTTCTCAAATCCAATATGACTTCGATTGATGCAAAACAGACTAGATTGAATGCAACTTAATTCAGTAACAAGATTCAAGAGAATGAATAATAATCAAAAGTGGGCGATGTGAACAATATGAAATATTGACTTTTTAGTCGGCGGTAAAATATTAGGACAATGAAATGATGACTTTTAGTTTGACAAGGACAAGAATAAATAATTTAGTACAACTTAATGGATAAGAACTAAATTAAGGTACAACCGTACCACACCCTGTCAAAAACGAAAATAAAAAAAAGTCTTTTTAATTCCATATTCTACGCTGGACAAGCTTTCTAATGATACCAGTCTCAACTCTCTACGATGAATATATCGATCGGCCAAAATTGACTTAAATTGTTTGTTCGAAATAGAGCATTTAGAGTGTGCACCTAACGCTAATTTGTAAGAAAATTGCAAATATGTCTCATTTAACTTCAAAATCGCTTTCTAAATGGGTGCACAATTCAAAACTATTGGTATACCCCCAAATAGTCAAAGCAGACTGATCATGTGGTATATTACATTTTATACCTTCTGACTGTCTTATAAGGGAATTGTGGCATCACTGACTTCTTGTGCGTCATATAAAAACGTTTACGAGTTCCCAGTAAATTTTTTCAACTTCTCTAAATGTAAACATTATAAAATTTTTCGTCGGCTTTCAAATTTTTTTGTTCTAAGAAGTCATACAAATCATACATGACCTAGTATGATTAATAAAGTTGATTACTAGAGTCACTGACTTACAACAAAATAAAATAAATTGTATGATGAGTGATCCGGCTTAATATATTGTGGCAAAATTACGGTTTATGAAAATATCTGATGTGTACACTTATAAAGTCAATCAAAACCTTAAGTTACAAATTTTGTAACTAGCAATTCGAGCTAATATATATGTTATGGGGCACTGTCTGTTTTTAGTACTAATCGACTTTATAATCTAACTAAATAAATTAGATTAACTCGACTGGAGTAGCATAAAGAGTTAAAACTGAGTTGTTTTTTTAAATGGAGTGCAAAAAAAATTTAGACAAGTTTTCGGTTTTTCAGAATTATTAATTTCCCAATAACTTCCTTTTAGTTAATTGTTAAATTCAGCTCATTTTCCAATTTTTTTTATTGTCCTGTCACATTGAGTTGATGACAACAACTCTCTTTGATCCTTGAAACTATTTTTTTAATACTTGGACAATATATTTGTCAGTGAAATGTATGATTTTTTGTTTTTCTAGTCATTTTGTCCGGCCAATAAAAAAACTTTAATAAAATTAACAGGTATCCGTTGCTCACTAATGAAGTGTAATTGAATCTGCTACTGGTTTCTTTCCTTAGCTAGCAATTTTTCATTAACTGAAATTTGTTGTTTTCATCAGTTATCAGTTATTTTTTTTATCAAATTTGTTAATGTCAGTACATTTTTAGGAGGCCGTCTACTTTGCATCTGCAAAAAACAGGCCTCAATGAAGTTTTTCTGTCAGAACATTGGATCTCTTATCGTTCAAGTTTAAATAATTTTTTCCTTTTTTTGAATTGGGATATTTTTAAGAAAATGAAAATAGTTTTTGAGATGCACAGGTCAATAGTCTGCTAGACTACAAGCATTCTAGTCGATTTCATTGGTTTTTGTTGCTCTATTTTTTAATCTTGCTATTTTGTCCCATTCATTGCGGGCCTCATTTGGGTTCATAATAAAAAATTAGTAGTTAAATGTTGTTATATTGTTAAATTGTTGTCCAATTGTATCTATTAGTTTCCACTACTATGAAATCACTTTCTTTCAAAACCAAAAAACTCGACTTTTTGGATTGGCAATTCTGATACTAATTTGACGTCAAAATATTAAGGTTCAGGAATGCAAGTAACCAACCAATGCAGTTGTTGACTTTGACACTGTTTGTCTTCCATTTTTTGGCATTTTTATTGTTCCGTTCATTTGTTGTTACCTTGCCCCCTCATTGTGTTCAGAGAAGCTAGTGAATTTTCTAATTACGGTTAGTTGTAAGTTGTTGAAGAACAACAGATTTTTTCACACGCTTAAGTTGACATGATTTATTTAATAAGATGAATTTCGATTTTTTTTTGGCAAAACTACTATTTGTCATCTGTTTACATATATATTGTTTCTCATTGAAAACATAAAAGGCAATGTATGTTTCGACACCATTTTTTGTATGATCCACTTTCAAATTTTTTGTTGCTAAACTCCACGACTTTGGTAACGCGTATTATTCGAGTTTACAGTTTTTGCCAAGATTTCTAACTCTGTAACGTACTGCTATCATACATTATGGTACAAACAATACTACGTAGAGCATCAGTTCTACCCTTTAAATGTAACTCGTGTTGAATGAACAACATTTTAGGCGAAAAAAAATGATAAACGTGAAATTTTGAAGTTTCTGGAATAACTTGTTTTTGTATTCCCCGCTTAAACAAAAAGGAGAATGAGACCACTTTGTTCATTGCAAATTTGTTACACTGCACAACTTCGAATTTTTATGGACAAAATCAGAATGAATATAAATCAGAAAGCAAGTGCGGAGCATGTAAACAAGCACTAAGAATAACAGTTTCGAGTTTAAGAAATTGAGATCCAAACCCCAAAAATATAACGAAGTTTCATGAAACGACGTTACTAAAAGATATTTTTAAAGAAATATTTGTAGACCTAATTGATATGCATCAAAAAAGATAATCCCCTTCTCTAAAGAAACGATGAGTCTGGCCAATGAAAAGACCGTCAGCCAAATTCTCAGATGGGCAGAAATTTTTCTAGGAATGCCGTCAAAATCTTTTATATCACGAAGTCTAACTTCTGAATTAATATGCGCAAGAATTCGTTTTCTTTGATAAGACCTAAGACCACATCTCTTGAAAAAAACGCGACTGAATTTTGACTGGCGATCTCTAATTTTTGGGTCGCAAAAAACCAGGAGGGAAAAAAATTCGAGTTGTCAAAACAAGTTAATCGCTTTCGTTTCAATTTAATACGTTTCAGCTTATTATCTGCGCAAATTTTAAAATTTTGGGCAATTTTTGGAAAGAATTGGAATGAGAAGTAGTTGATCGACCAGCACGGTGGCATCATTTAATCCAGTTTACTTTGATGGACAATTTTGATGCTGCAATTTGAAAAACAGAAAATTTTTTGAGGAAATTTAGATGAAAAAGAGATGAAAATTTGGAAATAAATTGATTCATTTACTGTTAGAAACCTGTGTGTCAACTATGAAGACCATCTACGGGACGTTCAAAGCACTAAATGACTAAAAACGTGTTTCTAGAGTGTTTATTTGAAGCGAATACTTATTATTTGTTTTTTGTATCTGACATTTTATTAAACAAAAAGATTTTTGGTACCATAGTGTATGACTGAAACAGTCAATGGTCAAATTGTTTAATGAAGCTTGAAGCTTTAAAAAATCTCAAAACTGCTGTCCTTTTCTCTATTTCTAATGTCTATAAAGTATTTTTTAGGTTATTAAAATTGCTATCTCTCTTCTTTGAATAAATATCACCTAGCATTGAATGTGGATGAGACATCGGGAGTGCGAATTGCATAAATTCAACTCATACCAGTAATACCAGAATATGGGATGAGATCTCAATTGTGCAGTTAATCTTATCTTGAAACACGCACGTACAGGTTTTAATTTTCCAGTTCTCTGCAGTGTCAAATTCTCGAAGACCAGATTATCGATTATCATACAATATGCAATCTTACAACATATATTATCTTACGATATACAATGCCAGATAAAAAAAAACTGCTTGCATTTTGTTGAATCTGGCTTATATGTAGAACTTCTGCGCAATTCTTGGTCAATGCCAGATTTTCTCAGAAACGTCTTCACTTATACTTAGAGAGTTTTCAAAACTTAATGCATTTGACATTTATCTCTCGATAATTAATAACTTCCTAAGAAGTCAATTCACAAATTTATTTTACATTTGACGTAAATTATTAAATGTTTCACACGTTTAGCTTAAATGAATTTAGAAGCACTCGATTAATAAATTGAAGAAAAATTCTGGGAGCTAGAGTAGACAATACGACTTCTAAATTTATTTTGTACATTTCCAAGAATTTACTGCCCTTAAAACAAAGCAGAGAAAGCAAAATATGGAGTTAGAGGCAGCCGAACTACAGAAAAATATATGATTCATACGTATTGTAAAAATTGCTTGTGTCAGTTTCTTTTCCCTCAGACCATATTTTGCACATATTTGGATCCATTCTGTTCTGATTTGCCAACCATCCCCCACCCCCGGCTTAGTGGGTATAGAACTTTTAAGCCCCCCCCCAGCGCCCTTGCTATTAATGTGGTAATGTGCAATATAATCACACATAGTTTGTAAATGGGAGGGGGAACTAAAAACACTTCGGGGGAAAACAGAATAAATCCCATAATTTGAAAAGTGAATTGAAGAGTGCTTTTGTTCGTTCACATTAATTTTGTTGAGCTTTTAAGAGCACAGCAAATGTGTAGCTAATGGCTCTAATGATGGTATACATGGTTATAAAATTTCACTGGTCATAGGAATTGATGAGAGGCAATAAAAAAAAGTGTAACAACACTCGATTATCATGTTAGAAAAAGGATTATCGAAGAATCTGCTGCACGGAGAAGACAACAAAAGTGACAGTCGCCATTGCTGTTCTCTCTACAGCCACCGCATCGTTAGTTTCATGGGCAATCAACTTGTCGTAGAACTCAACAAACTCCTGAAAATCACACATACACGCTTCTATATATAAACGACACAAATATTTC
>NW_027452382.1:0-1000 GCF_964194025.1 Convolutriloba macropyga | reverse complement strand
TTTTTAACCATTTGTTTAGCCGATGAACCGTTTTTGACCGTTATTTCTTTAAGGAGATAACTGTGTTTAACCCTTATTTTTAGGGGACAATAGTTTTTAACCGTTTTGAGCGTTTTTGTTCTCGGGAAATCACAGTTTTTGAGCGTTCTTTGATCCTAAGAAATGACCGTTAAAACTCTATACAGAGGTGTTATTAAGACAACTCCTCGGGAGATTCTACGTCAGCCCATTACTTTTTTTTAAGTTGTCCTTGATTGGGTTGAAATACTTTTAAAAACGTTATACAGAAAGTTTTTTGAGCGCAAAATTTGACAACTGAGAAAGTATTATTTAGATGCCTCAAAATCAAAAAAACTATCTGATTCATGTCCAACTTTTCAACTAACTTGGTTGAATTTGTACTTTGATAACAGTTTAAATCTATTCACTGAATGAATTGTTCCTATTGAGCAAGTGCATGATCAACATCAATGAATAACACTGACATAAACTCCAATAATTTTTAAGAAAAAAAGAAATATAGCTGTTTGAAATATCTTGTTAAAAACGTTCTTTAAAAGCGTAATATATCCAATATATTGTAAGAAATACATAATAATTCTACAATGGATTAACTCAGAAAAACATAATTTGCAGCTGTTTTCAAAAAAAATTATAGGCATCATTATATAAAACCTTTTCATATCTGATGCAGTAAAAGAAAACTTTGATGGAAGAAAAAAACAGTACAGCAATTAGTCAATGGCGCCAACATAAACTGCAAAAAACGATAACAGTGCAGGCTAACTAACTAGCTGGTTTCAAGCAGTTCTGAATACAACAAATGCCGAAAGAGTGCTTGAGCGTAGATCTTACATAAATGCAACGCATTCACCGCGAATCCCACTTAATTTTGAGTTATTTAGCTCTGTCCGGGCTCTCAGGAAACTATCAAGAACGACAGTCTCCTTAAAAAGTGTTCAAAAACGACAGTATCCTAAAAGAATTGCCAAAAACGATC
>NW_027452381.1:0-32637 GCF_964194025.1 Convolutriloba macropyga | reverse complement strand
GAGTATGCATCAAAAATTATGGAAATGTAGCAAAAGATCTCCAGTATTGTAAGCTTAACCCTTGTTCAGGATATTGCTAGCGACATTTTATAACTCCGCAACTACGCCGGAGTTTTTTTCTTGAAAATTTTGCAAATTTCTCGTGTTTTTGAGGGAAGTTTTTTCCAGTAAAACGCTAACATTTTTGTCACTGATTTGGATCAGTACTAAAGGTTCTTTTGTGTTGACTTTTTCAATGCTCTTACCAACACGTTTTCGTCATTTCTCAAGACTTTTTTAATTAATAGGTGAGCAAGACAATTAAGGATTTGGAACCAGAAAGACTCGCCCTGTCCGAGGATACAATTCTTGAGGACAGTGTCGAAAATTTCCAGGAGATTGAAGAGACACCAGAAGTGCAATATGGTCTTGATAACAGGAATTTAGATCATATATATAAAGGAAATAATCCTGCCCACTATGGTTTGCATTTGAGAAGGTGGATTTTTGGAGAAAAGGGGGCGTCAACTGACATGATTTCTCCTCAACGCACAATGCAATCGGGACGAGCCGCTGCAGACTCCGAACTCGTTCTGAAGTTCTTTAGTAATTTTTAGTCACTTTAATTTTAGCCATATGCCAAATAAAAGTAAAAGGTTTAATCGAAATTCTTATTTTTAAGAAAAATTTTTTTTGGGCTTTTTTGAGATTAAGTTTTCGCAAAAAAGTAAAGATTCTTATTTTTGGTGCTCAACCGTATTTATGTCCCTTTTTGCTTTAGGATCAGTTCAAAGAAAATTTCCCAGCAGAAAGCACCCCTTGGCTGCGCAAAAGGCTAGAGCAAATGCAAATAAGGCGGGACTAAACGTCAAAGACCGATTGGCAGGAACAGGGAAATACAGTGCTGGAGCGAAGGAAATGAGAAAAGCTCAACTTTAGAAAAAGCATGAGTCAATTCAATCAGAATAGTTTGTTCTGCTACTTGTTCAATTGTCGAATTCTTTGTCTTAAAGTTTGCAATCTTAAAAGTTTACTTAAATTTTCCAGTCAGATATAATTAGTTTTGCAAAAGAAAGGTTCGCCCAAGGCTTTTTTGAGTCTTGTTTTGCTTGATAATTTCTCGCTAGATTTTGTTAGTTCTACTGACTTTATTCTATAAGATGTGTTGTTTGTAGAGAATTAAATTTTTTTCGAGTGTCCAGTTTTTCTTTGCAAATTTATTAAGAGAATAAGAAGAGATTTAAATTTCTTGTCTTTGTTGCCGTAGGTTTGAGCATCAGCAATTTTTTTTTATAAAAGAAGTGTGAGACACATAATAGGGAAAACAAAAACTTAGCAAGAACCCAAAGCCTTTACTGAATTCTAAAGTTATAATTTAAAGAAATGATAACAATGTTAAATATGTGATTTGCCTTCCGAAAAATTCGTAAATTTTATAATATTAAGTGCTTTTCTTCATAAATATCTTTTTGGCTTGGGTAAGTGTAAAGCTAAGTTTCTAAATTCCGAAATGGTTAGGAGGGCGTGTTGCCTTCCGATTTATTAGAAGAGAGTGAGGCACATAATAGGGAATGCAAATGCTTAGCAAGAGCCCAAAGTCCTTATTGAATTCCAAAGCTTTATTTAAAATCTTAACAATGCTAAATATGTGATTTGCCTTCCAAACGAAATCGTAATTTTTATAATATTAAGTGCTTTTCTACATAAATATCTTTTTGGCTCGGGTAAGTGTAAAGCTATGTTTCTAAATTCTGAAATGGTTAGGAGGGCGTGTTGCCTTCCGACTGATATAAATTTTCGATTTCTTGTTAGAATTCGTTCGAAGGTTGATCGGAATTTTTTTGATGGTGCTATTTGGGTGTGTTGCCTTCTAGCACTTTGCGTTGATTTCAATCTATTTCTCGCTTCTGTTGCTACAACGTGAGCGTAATTCTTGAAAACGGCTGCGAGTGAAATGAACAGTTTTTGTAAAATAAACTCTGCTCTTCAGTGATTGAAAAATGGCAACTCGAACGTCTAGTAAGGGCAGGAAGATAGTGAAGCCCACAAACATCAGCACTGACAGTGAAGTTGAGTTGCAGCAAACAGCCCTTAGTCAAATGCGAGACAGCAGCTTTTTGTTTTATTATGGCAAAAATGCGTTGTCAACTGCCCTGAATTCGTCGAGCTGGCCACAGGGGACTTCCTGGAAACATAAATTAAGTCTGGAGCTAGGTCAAGCATATCCAATGATTCACAATGAGCCTCAAGCAGAATGCATCTATCTCAGAAAGGGTTCACGAACTAAAATATCACGTCATAAACTCGTTGTTTTAGCTCAATTGAAAAAAGGAGAACCTCCAAGCTTCGTTCCGGAGACACTTCTTCGTGACAACAGAGATGAGGAGGTCAATTCAGAAGATTGCGAAACTCCTCTTCATTCCCCTCTTACGCAGCATGTGTCCCAGGCTGCGGGGTCAACATCTCTGATAGTTAACTATAACGCAACGAAGACTGCCGAAATGGAGAGCGCCGAAAATAAAAGTTCGTCATGTGAGCAGTTTCAACTTTTTTTTGCGGAACATTAATCAAGGATGGCACGAGCCGAACCCAGTTTCCATAAAATTAAGAAGATCGCCGCAAGAGGAAGCTGGTGAACGAGTTCAATGATTCGGTAGTATCTGTTTGCAGTTTTTTGAAATTAATGTCTAGACAAAATAAAAATCTAAGGCAGTCGCTGCTTCGTTGCTCGAAAAATTGAATAAGAGAAAAAGGCCGGCAAAATTGCACAAATATTTTCATGTTTCAACTTCTGCAGCTAGGTTTCTGTTAAAAATTGTATTGAAATATTTTGGTTACAAAATTCTACAATTTTGCTTCTTTTTTTTTACTCTACGTCTTTTTTAGACATTACGTATTTATAACACTAAAGACGTTCTGTAAACTCAGTAAAAAAGACAATTTTCTTGGTTGTTTTCTAGCGCTCTGAATTTTATATCAAAATGATGCTAACGTTTAAAAGCGTTTTGTTTAGCTGGAGGAGTTAGAGGAGTGCGTGAGAATCCAAAAGTTTGAGTTTGAGAGTGTCGATCAAAATCCGCATCTTCTTGAAACGTTCCCCGTTGTCAGTGTTATGAAAAGAGATGTTGATTTGATGCAAATTGAAGCCAATGAATTTCCTAGCAGGCTAGGACGAGCCCTTCGCAAGGAAATTTTTGGACAAAATGGACTCCTTGAAACGATGATTGGCGCTGAGCATTCAACTAGAAAAGAGGCAGAGGGCTCTGATGTTAAGCTGTTTTTGGTTAGATTTTTTAAGAGCAACAATTGTAACCAGCATTAGGGTTTTGTTAATGGGTTTTGTTTTTTAAATATAACGTTTGGTTTTTAAATATAATTCTTGATGAATTAGATAACGGAAAGAAAGATGAGTGACAATCAACATATGCTCTAAAATTCTCCTGCCACTACCGGAGGAAAAAATAAATGTTTATTGTTCTGCTTAGGGTAACAAACGTTTCATAAACTAACCGACTTTGTCATGTTTATCTTTTGTAAGGTTCTTCAAAGTCTTAGATTAGAGCAAATATAGAAATTGTTTAAATAGGCGCTGTGGTGATAAAGGGATAGAGTTGTCGACATTCTTTAAAATGCTTTAGAAGTTATCAACGGTAAGTATCCGCTTACTCCCCGATTGGCATTCAAAATGGCAAAGGATGCAGCCAATCAAGCGGGAAGAGAAGTGAAAGGCTATCGATCACAACTGGTTCATGAAGAGAGAGACAACAGTACTGAAATTGAAATAGACAACAGCGGAGAACCTATCAATTGAAAATGTGCCATACTACTGAGTTAGCAAACAGAAAAAAACAAACAGGTGCTCATGTCAAGCAGCAATGATTAGTTTTAGAATTTTGTAGAGAATTCTTTCCCCCCCCCCCTTCTTAGTAAAGCTATGCTAGTATTGATTACAACCCGTTTTGGTTTTGTAGCGATTGTTAACTGATTGTTAAACAATAGTTTGAAAGTCAGTTCATCTTAAATAGCCACTGCATCTCTTGTGCCGCTAAGTTTAATCAATACTTTTGAATCGAACTGAACACAATGTTTGATAACGCTCAAAAATAAAGTTTTGAAACAACTTTTTCCTCTTCCAATGTGATTTTTTGTAAAATTAGTGCACTGTTATGAAGGTGTAATTCTCCCTGATACCAATGAGATATGTTACTGCTTTGCTCTGACAGTTATGTTGCTAAGAAATGTGAAATTGATATTCGGTTGTGTTGCCATCAAGAACAAATCAATGAAAAAGGTCTAGGTGAAGATATAATAGAAATATTTTTACGTGGAGTTTGCGCAGTGCTCCGAGGGTGTGTTGCTCTCTGGTACTAATGAGATAATTTAAAGGTGACCGCTTACAAGCAGAATAGGTTTTGTTTAAAATAGCGAGAAGGCTATGAGGGCGTGTTGCCTCGAGCAGAAATAAACGAGAAACTGTTAGGTGAAGATTTAAAGGTGGGTGATTTAGTGTGATTTTTTTCCTGTGCTACGAGGGCGTGTTGCCTTCTGGTACTAAGGAGAAATGTCGCATGTTTGTGCATAGAGACAGTGTGTAATATTGAAAAATTCGGGATGCTATGAGGATGTTGCCTTCTAGAGAAAGTAAATGAAAACTTCTATCTGAAGAACTAATAGCAAGGTGCTTTTGTAAAATTTGTGCAGTGCTACGAGTATCTGTTTGCTTCTTGCACCAATGCAATTTTTTACTGGTTTTGCGCTAACAGTCAGAGTTTGTTGCGTTTGAGTGCCATGAGGGTGTGTTGCTCTCTGGTACTAAAGAGAGAATTTAAATGTGACCGCTTAAAGGGAGCATAAGTCTTGTTTAGAATAGTGAGAAGGCTGTGAGGGCGTGTTGCCTCGCAGAAATAAACGAGAAACTATTAGGCGAAGATTTAAAGTCGCGTGATTTTTTGTGATTTTATCCTTTGCTACGAGGGCGCGTTGCCTTCTGGTACTAAGGAGAAATATCGCAGGTTTGTGCAAAGAGACAGTGTTATTTTGAAAAATTTGAGTTGCTCTGAGGATGTTGCCTTCTAGAGAAAGTAATTGAATTTTTCTAGGTGAAGAGTTAATAGCGATGTGCTTTGGTAAAATTTGTGCAGTGCTACGAATATCTGTTCCCCTCTTGTACCAATGAGAGTTTTTTTTACTGGTTTTGCGCTTCACCAAAAGTTTAGGTTCCAGTTAGCAATGAGTGAGTGCGAAAACCTAGCGCAAATCGAAGGACAACTGTCTGAAAAATTGTTGAAAGGTTTCCCGAATTCACCAAAACTTTTGACTGTGCTATAGAGTAAGGATGATTTTGAATTAAAACTGCGCAATGACCGAAAGCTGAAAAAACTGTTTATGGATATGAGCGAATCATACAAAGCTGCTATGGATTTCGGACTGAGTATTGAACCAGACAAATACGGAGGATTTTGCTTGGTGAATCGGTCGATGAGCGCCATCAAGCCTGGTGAAATTGAGGTAGCCGTTGGATTGTTAGCTAACCTGCCAAAAGAAAACTCGTATAAAGACTGGTCAGTTATAGAAGGAGGAAAACTCCTGGTTGGAGTGGCTAGGTGGGCTAATCATTCCTGTAAAGCTAATTGCGACTACTACATGAAAGGTGGTTATCGTGGACAACAATGTGTTAGGTTGCGAGCGCTGAGGCAAATAGAACCCAATGAAGAGCTGACAACCTTCTACAACGAAGACGCTTTTGGAGAAGAGAATGTCGATTGTCTTCGCAGTCATACAGAAGAGCATGGAAGGAGTGCAAATTTAATGCAATCAACTTCACAAACTGTAGTGAGAGCTGTAAAACGAAAACGTCTACCAAAAGCAGAAATTCGATTTGCACAACATGCAACAGAGTTTGATTCTTTCTTTGCTTATTACGAAGATTCATCGAATTTTAGCCTGTCCTCATCAAATGAGGCGCCCTCTTTTCCTATAGAAACTTCCCCAAACAATACTGCGGTTCCTGAAATCATCACATCAGATTCTATTGACGACGAAATGTGCAGCAGTAATGGAACAACTGACGAGTCATTGAACAACGCTCAATTTCAATTTTTCCCCGAGTATCAAAGCGATGAAAGTTCAGAGTCTGACACCGAAGCTGTAAGGGAACTTGCCTCATTCAATCAATCTTCTCTATGTGATTTTGTGAGCGACTGCAGACCAGTCTCTGTGTCAAATCTGGCTTTGTCCATCATGTCGTTAGTAATAAAGCATAATTGTTCTGACCAAATGATGTACGAACTTCTAAAACGCAATCAAATTGTTTTCAATGGTGAAAGTTTAGCACCATGGACAATAAAAAAGAAGTTGGGTAAATTTGCCGCTCAGTATCGATGTAGAAAAGAACTTTTGTCGAACGGTGAACAAATTTATCTCAATTTCAATCCGCTTCTCCTGAAAATTGTTCAAAATTCGATCAACGGCATGTTGAGATACGCAGAGTTGAGAAAAACAACAAACGATATAATTATGCCTAAATTGGAAGTTATTGAACGGCAAGTGACAATTAGGTTAATTTTGAACTTGGACGGAGCCCTGGTCTCAAAATCTCCTCCTAATACAGCCTGGCCGCTCCTGATAGCGATTGCCAATCTACCTCCGAAGAAACGACAGATGTTTCGAAACATAACTTTAGGATCTCTTTTTGTTGGAAACGGGACACCAAATTTTGACGACATTTTTGATCATTTCGAGCGACAGATATCTACGCATGAGGACGTAACACTGGATGGTGATCGAGTTAAGGTTAAGTTCGAGCCAATCTTTTTTGTAGCAGATTTAATTGGCAAAGCAAAAATGTTCAATTTCAAACAATGCAACGGATATTATGGCTGCTCTCTCTGCACTCAGCGTGGCTTCCACATAGATGGAGCGCATCACTATCCACACGACTTTGATGTTCAAAAAAAGTCTCCAGAAAGTTATCTGGAGAACTTGAAGAACCTGGATGAGGGATCTCAACAAAAACTCAAAACCCTCAACGGTAAAAAGAGTGATTTTGAAAAATTCACTCAAGGAGTAAAGGGCAGGAGCAAAATTTTTTCTGTTATCGCTAATCAGCCGCTCTCTTCGCCGGTTGATACAATGCATCAACTTTTTCTTGGCGTATCGAGAGACCTCCTAACGTATTTTTACGACCGCATGAAAGCAGACAGTAAAAGAAAATTGAATAAAATACTTTCGGGTATTCAAACTCCAAGAGAAATAAAACGATCAGTGCGATCTTTCGATCATCTCGCAAATATAAAAGCCAGCGAGCTAAAAATTCATTTGCTATATCTGGCGCCCATCGTCTTACCCATTTTTTTGTTTGGAGAAGAAAGTAGGTCCGATAAAACGGATCTTTTTAAACTAGTTTTTTCTTTGCGCAGTTTATATGATGACAATCGAAACTCTATATTTTGCAGACTTTTGTTAGACCAGTTTTGCGTCAGCATGGCTGAAAAAAATCCCAAGAAGTTCGAGTCGATCAATTTCCATCTATTGAGACATCTTGCTTGGCAAGCTGCTGAGATTGGTCCTCTCTTGGTTACTTCAGCGTCAATGTTTGAATCGGCTCTTCACCTTCTGATTGCTCCGTTAACTGGAACAACAAACCACTGTAAACTAATGGTAGAGAGGTTCATCAGAGGCAAAGTGGTTTCTGAGATTGATTATAGTGAAGATGATTTGGCCTCGTAATCAGAAGAATTAAGAGAATTCAGGTTCAACAATCAGTCAGCTCGAGTGTTCTGTCGATTCAGGAAGAATTTTTATTTTGGCTGTTTAGCGTACGGGCGGGAATCAGGTGCAGAAATTTTTGCATATGTAGACGCGTCAACAATGGCTATTGGGAAAATTCTTTTCTTCTATGAGCTGGATGGTAAATTTTGTGTGCTTCGTGAACAAAGAATTGTTTCATCATTTAAACTTGTTCAACAACCAGAAAGTCCGGTTCCTAATTTTGCATACGTCGTGGAAGACAAGAATAGCACAATTCATGTTGCAGTAGATGCATTAGAAATAAAATTTTTTCCTGTAAAAATTGAGGACAATTTGTATCTTGTTCCACTACTCAGTAACTTCGAGCATGATTAATTTTTAGCTTTCAGTTTTAATTTTGATTATAGCTTTGCTGCTTGATTCATTAACGTATGATATATGTTATTGTCATTGTATATATTGAAAACAATCAATTTGCCAAACTTTGTTGAAAACAAAGTCATCTTGCAGAACGCAGGCAAATTCCAATCTCTCTACATTATTTTTCTTTTGCTTGTTCTAAAAATTTGCATCCTTCCAGACGTAATGAGGCAAACAATTTTGAGTTTTGAGAACAACCGTTTGATTAATCGAATACAACCTGCTGATATAGCTGGTAATGTCGAATCAAATGAAGTTGACCTGCTCAGGAGTGAGATCTTTGCTTTGAAGGAAAGGGTTGCTCTCCTTACG
Source organism: Convolutriloba macropyga (assembly GCF_964194025.1). Taxonomy (NCBI): domain Eukaryota; kingdom Metazoa; phylum Xenacoelomorpha; order Acoela; family Convolutidae; genus Convolutriloba; species Convolutriloba macropyga. The sequence goes on along the minus strand of NW_027452381.1, from coordinate 24,177 downwards.
AAAAGAGTAGAAGAACTGGAACGTCTTCGACCTGTGGAGATAATCGATTTAACACAAGATGAAAGTTTCACAACAACTGTTTCGGTGTCGTCAAACCAAAGCAATGATATAGAGATGAATGGACTTTTTTGAGCCGGGCAAGATCTTAAGCTTTTAAATAGCACGATAGTTTCTTGTTTTCTCTAGTAAATTGTTCAAGCTGGTTCTTTTAGATTTTTGAATTGTTCAAATGTAGTTTGTTTTCTACTTAATTGTATTAAAGATTTGATACCCCTACTTTTTTGATGCTGAATTGAACTTGCTTTTTTTTGCTTTTCCAAATGGCTAACAAAATATACATAATATAAATCGAGGACAAGCTTGCGTTTTACTAATTTTCGAGGAGGGTCGGAGGGTGTGTTGCCTTCTGCCGCAAAAATATTACTTTCATTCCATAATTTTCTATTTTGCTTCAGGCGTTTTTCGTTTATACCTTGACATAGACAGGAGGGTGTGTTGCCTTCCGGCTAATGTTATGACATTGCTCATAAGTTTTACTTTTTTTCTAATGGTCACGAAGGTTTATAGTTTCTCGAAATGAGTTCCCAGCTACTGATCAGCGTACCGGGGACATTAGTGATGGGATCTTTTGTAGTACTCAGATTTGTGGTAATTTTCGAGACCGCAGTTTTGACAACGTGGCAGCCAATAAAAATGGTTCAAATGATCCTTTTGAATGGCGGAGTTGAGCATACATTATCTTTGACCCCAAATACACCAGAATTTGAGTCCTTTATGGCATGGGTTACTGAAGTTGAAATGAGCGACGAGCAAGAGCAAGCTTTATATCCTCTGATTTCGGTACTTGGAGACTACTACGGTTCCTCTGATAGCGAACACTGACTACTAATCCAATCAGATCTACAGTGCTAAATTTTAATTGTTGGCTCATGAAAACAAACTTTCTTAGGCTCTGCGTATTTCAAATATTTTAAAAGAATTGGGCTAAATTTCAACTCTCTGCTCATGATAACAAACTTTCTTAGGCTGTGCTTAAATCGAACATTTTTTTAAAAAAAATGTGCTAAGTTTTTACTCTGTTTTATATTTTTGATAAAGGAACTAATTTCTCTCAATTAATGCACAATTAAAAACTTCTTTGATGTTTTATGTTTATGATAAAGAAAGCAATTGAAAGCTTGTCTTCTTTTTTGTTTTTCATGCATTTAGTGAGTGTGGTTAATATGAGTGTCAGTATTATCCAATAAAACTTTTAGGCTGATGCGAAATATAGGCTGAAGGAATATTAACTCTAGTTATTAACTCTAGAATTTTAGGCTGAACGAATATTAACTACAGTTACTTTTGATTGGATCAAGAAGTTGTCCAAATTGAACCAAACTTGATATGGGATATCCACTGTGTAGGTAGAGTTTAGGAGAAGATGAATTGCTATAGGTTGCCTTGTAAAAAAGTTAGCAATTCATATGGAACTTTTTGAATTTGGCGAAAAAGGAATTCTAAAAAGTTCTTTTTCATCGGGTCAAAGAATTGTTAAAATCAAATCGAACTCGGTAGGAGTACCACCAGTGCAGTTAGAGTGTAACACAAAAAATTTTTTTCTATAGCTTGCCTCGGAAAAAAGTTAGCTTTTCATACGGAAATTTGCTAATTTCACCATTAGCGAATTTTAAAAAAAGTTTTGTTTCATCGGACCAAAACGTTGTTCAATCGGGATCAAACTTGGCACAGAGTGTTTCAATGGCACCTAGGTATCATGGAAATACTCTGTGCCAAGTTTGATCCGATTTGAACAACTCTTTGACAAAATGAAAAAGACCTATTTTTTAAATTCAATAATTGCAAGTTATTCGAAATAATTGGAAATTTCCGTCTAAAAGGTTAACTTTTTTCCTAGACAATATATAGCAAAAAATTTTTTGCTTCAGACTTTAGGTGCTCATGGGACACTCCATGCCGACTTTGGTCCAATTTGGAGAAGTTTTTAACCATACGGAAAAGACCTATTTTTAAAATTACTTATTCGAAATAATCGCAACTTTTTGTTCGAAAATGTAACTTTTTCCAGGGGCAAGCAAAAAAATTGTTTTTATATTAGACTCCAGCTGGAGTCTAATACAAAAAGAATTTTTCTTTTGCTTGCCCCTGGAAAAAGTTACATTTTCGAACGAAAAGTTGCGATTATTTCGAAAAAGTATTTTTAAAAATAGGTCTTTTCCGTATGGTCAAAAACTTCTTCAAATTGGACCAAACTCGGCATGGAGTGTCCCATGAGTACCTAGAGTCTAAAGCGAAAAGATTTTTTGGTATAACCTACCTAGGAAAAAAGTTAGTTTTTCATACGGAAATTTGCGAATTTCGCGAATAACGAATTTTAAAAATAGGTCTTTTTCATGGGGTCAAGGAGTTGTCCAAATCAAACCAAACTCGGCATGGAGTGTCCCATGAGTACCTAGAGTCTTAGGCGAAAAAAATTTTTGGTATAGCTCGCCTAGGAAAAAAGTTGGGTTTTCATACGGAAATTTGCGATTATTTCTAATAAGTAATTTTAAATAATTTTTAAAAATAGGTCTTTTTGATTAGGTCTTAGAGTTGTCCAAAGTGAACCAAACTCGGCATGGAGTCTCCTATGAGTACCTAGAATCTAAAGCGAAAAGATTTTTTGCTATAGCTTGTCTAGGAAAATATTTAGTTTTTCATACGGAAATTTGCTAATTTCGCGAATAACGAATTTTAAAAATAGGTCTTTTTCATGGGGTCAAGGAGTTGTCCAAATCAAACCAAACTCGGCATGGAGTGTCCCATGAGTACTTAGAGTCTCAGGCGAAAAAATTTTTTGGTATAGCTTGCCTAGGAAAAAAGTTGGGTTCTCATACGGAAATTTGCGATTATTTCTAATAAGTAATTTTAAATAATTTTTAAAAATAGGTCTTTTTGATTAGGTCTTAGAGTTGTCCAAAGTGAACCAAACTCGGCATGGAGTCTTCTACGAGTACCCAGAGTCTAACGCGAAAAGATTTTTTGCTATAGCTTGTCTCGGAAAAAAATTAGTTTTTCATACGGAAATTTGCTAATTTCGCGAATAACGAATTTTAAAAATAGGTCTTTTTCATGGGGTCAAGGAGTTGTCCAAATCAAACCAAACTCGGCATGGAGTGTCCCATGAGTACCTAGAGTCTGAAGCGAAAAATTTTTTTGGTATAGCTTGCCTAGGAAAAAAGTTGGGTTTTCATACAGAAATTTGCGATTATTTCTAATAAGTAATTTTAAATAATTTTTAAAAATAGATGCACATTAACGAGCCTCCTTGTTTAATTCTGGTTTTAATCTATATTATATTTATTATTATGTTTATGACATTATTATACCTTTATTATTATTTTACTTTGTCTGTTTAGTGTTTCTGTTTTTGAGAGAGCTTTTCGAGCCTAGTTTTTTTCTAGTGCTCTGCTCAATTCTCCTATAGTTGTTTGTTTGTAACTCCGCCGTAGCCGGTCCCCGTAGAAGGAGGAGGGAAACACACCCAAAACATACTGGAAAATCTCAAAAAGTTGCTCGTTATTTCAACTGTAGATTTTTTCCGACAGTATTTAACCTATTTCAGCTCTCGAAACGTCGCTACGTTGATTTATGATTCGAAACGCTAAGATTATGACTCGACAGACCGGGTCATTGTTCCGAAATACCAGATTTATGAATCGAAAGACCGGGTCATTGTTCCGAAATACCAGATTTATGATTCGAAATACAAGATGCATGACTCGAATTATGTGGATTTATGATTCGAAGTACGGGCCGCATGAATCGAATTACGTTGATTTATGATTCGAAACGGTAAGATTATGACTCGACAGACCGGGTCATTGTTCCGAAATACCAGATTTATGAATAGAAAGACCGGGTCATTGTTCTGAAATACAATATTTATGAATAGAAAGACCGGGTCATTGTTCCGAAATACCAGATATATGATTCGACTTACCGGTTCATTAACTTCTTCCGGGTCCGTGTATTTAACGACCCGGAATGACACCCCACCAGACGACGTTTTGTCGAGTCATATTTCTACCACCTCGCCCCGGGTGGCCACTTGAATCACTAAACCTCTTAAGGCCATGAAAAATAGTCATTGTTCATCTGCTTCTCATAAAGTCTGAATAATTCGAGAATACCAAAGAGTGCCGAAAAATCAGGTACCTTTCTTAAAATCTTAAACCCTTACCTATTTTCTTCAGGAAACAAATGCGCTACGCATTTGACCACCTATAAAACACAAACAAACAATCACATACATAGCAGCTGCCAAAGAATAAGAGGGAAACACTCATCAAAAGTATCACTCACTGTTTGGAAAAGCAAACTTCTAGGACTTGATAAGACACGGTTCTTCTTCGGAAGACTAAGATCTCCGGACAGATTAAATCGAAAGAGGGGTTGTCTCGTTTTGCTTGACGTACTGATGATAGAAACTTAAAAAGTTGAACGCAATTCTTGACACTGACATCTTTCTCGAAGAAAGTGTGAACAAATCCATAACAAAAGAACTTAAAAATTGGCTCAAAATAGACAATTTTTTCGAGGAAGACTTAAAATTTAGCCACTAAGGTGTGCTGCATCTTATAAAAAAACATTTTCAATTTGTTGTTCTTAGATAGTCGTTACAATTTTCTCGTTATTGAGAACCTCTTGAAGACGGCTCTTTGACTCTAGAATTTATATGAATTCTTAAACAGATACTTTAAGTCGCACATACACATGAATTTAATGGTCACAGATTAGAAAGCGCAATGTACAACAGAGTGAAAAAATACTTCTGGAAGCCACGAAATTTTGAAAGGTTCGAATTATAATTTATATTATTCTCTGTATATTTTCAAATTATTTGGTCAGCACGCAATGACTTAAATGCAGCACCTCTAGATGGGGGCCAAGAAACAAGCGATAGGGAAATGAGAAAAAATAACCTAGACACACTACGTATCGATTACAAAAATCGATGTACAGTATAGTAAAGTAAATAGATACTGTCCTCTAATGATTGATGCTCTTATCAGTTTGATACACCTATATTTTAAAGAATCTGATAAAACAATAAATCAAATCTGAAAAAAAAAACAAATTCTGGCTCACTAGAAAAAAAATAATTGATAACCACAAAGCTTGTCTTAGTAATGATTTAGTTCACTCTACAAACGAAATGTCAAAAACAATATGCACTCAATCTCCATATAATTGCAAACAAGGACAAAAAAGTAGACTATTCTGTGTGGCCATTTTTGAGGTTATTAGGTACACAGCGTGAGTGAATTTCACCAGAATTCTACAGTATACCTACTATTACTTCTGACTTAATCGGGAGAAAATTAATAATGCGCTATCGCTTTATTAGATATCTGCTTTCAATAATTTGCTTACGAAAAACGTACCAGAACACACAAAGAGGCAAAATAAAACATGCAATATATACACGGTTAACATAAAAATCTACAGCAAAAATTTTTACAAACTTTTAATGATTTTCACCACAGCTGGGGTAAAAAGCAAATGTCACAATCAAAACAAAATATACATAAGTAACAAAAAAATCACCTTTGCAATCTGTTACACAGATGCATTCTATTCATTTTTAAAACTTCGGCAATTTGAGTGAGCATGCATGCCTTTTTTGCCAAACAAAGCCAATGACTCACGTAAACTAAAACAAAAAAATAAGCACTAACTAATACTCAAAGAGCAAATGCCGTATTTAAAGTTAAAAACGTCAAATACAGAAAATTGTATTTAGCAAAGATTTTTTCTGAGCATTAGTGAGGAAACGTGCATTAAAGGAACTTTAAGACAACAAACGAGCCGTAAGAACCACGGAGAAATTTCTGCCAGAGAAGAAGAACCAGAAAAATTGCAGGTACGTGGGAGTTGATGAGAGAAAACGATAGAGCGGAAAATAAACTTTTATCAGAAAATAATTGCACTGCTCAAATTACAAATTATAATCCCCAAATAACAAATACATTATGCCAATTGTATTATATAATATTTTTTGAGGTCTGATTACCTTTATTGGGTTTGTTCTTTTGGTGAATGAACTAGAAGATGACGAGTCTAATTATCCGCTGAGATCTTTCCTGTTTTCCCCCCGAGACAATCGCGTGCACTGGTATTTTTTTACCAAGGGTACCTTGTTCAGGATCCAAGTATTGCAAAAAAGACCAAAAAATGCAAAAACGCGAAGCCTAATACTCACATCTGTTTCTTAGATTTCCCTGCCGATCCTGCCAAAAAAATTTAATAGTTTTTGTAAACAATGTTCATACTGCAAAACGTGGTTTTATGATTCCTGCTCAAACCTAGCAAAGAGCATTTTGGCATTTTTGGTCGACTTCCAGTAACAAAAGCCGATCCTGATTCTTTGTCGGATGATATTCAATCACTTAACACACTGTAATACCTCTGACTGTGGAGGTATGCATTTGAGCAGCGAATGTTAGACTTTCTCAGAAAATTTGGATTCGAGGTGCGAATCCACTGTAATTTGTGTAGCTTGCGATTATAGACTTTACTTTTACTAAGCAATAGTGTTACAAATTAAACTCAATTCCACAGCAGCTTTTCTTGCTTGAAAACAGGAGAGATTGACAAGCAACTGAATTTTAGATTTTTTGATGAAGAGAATTAAAATGATATTAATAACAAAAGTGGGAGGTGAGAACACATCTGAATACTCGACGTTTTAGTCAGAGGTAAAATTTACCTAAGTAAAAAACTTGATGATTATACGTGTAACTATTGTTGACAATGCGTTAAAATTTTCAACAAAAACCTTAGTTATAGAAATGCAATGGCATTCCAAATTAAATTAATGAAGATGTAAACGGTCATTATTTACAGGCTAAACTAACTAAACTGCGAAGTTTTAAAAACAAAAGTAACACAACTGCGACTTATTTAGAACATTGAACAAATAAATTACGTAAACAAGAAATTTTGCCATTAATTATGCTGACATGACCAAGCAGTATAACTGGTAAAGGAAGAATTAATGCTTCAACGAATAAGAACAATTGCAAAAATTAAAATGATTAGTTTAAAACCTAATTTAAATTTTCCGCATCAAATACACTCATACTGATTTCTCGCACAAAGTCGGCATAGTCAAATTTGCCAGGAGGAGTAGTCCAAATTGGTTGGATTCGTGGAACCGGTGGGCTTACAATAGGAAGCTGGAACGAAGTCTCGACGACTGGCGGTTGCGATGCTTGTTCTTTTAAATCTGCCTTGATGACAGGAATAGCAGGACATGGTCGTTTGTGAGCAGGAATCGCTTCTTGGTCGCTGACAGAGCATACTGAGCTCTCAAATCCATGATAATCTGGTGCTCTGCAATTTCTTTCTCCTTTCAAAGTTACTGGACTTGATGTCGACGATGCGGCCGGCGTATTGGGTGTTGCAGACGATTTTCGGCTGCGACTTGTGGAGGATTGGGGCCTTGGTGGTTTTTGTGAAACATAGATTTCCAGATGTTGCAAGTCGCCGATGAAACCCCGACGTATTATATGCCTGACGATGCCGGATATTGATGTTGCCTCTTTACTTTTTCTTCAATTCTTTCGAGTTTATTGCAAGTCCTCGGAAGTCCCGTTCTGATCTTGTAGACACTTTTCGGAACTGCTTCAGCTCGGGGTATCGGATTAGTTGGCTTTGGTTGAAGAATGAAACGAGATACGGCTTTCTTCTTCATTCCGTTGTGTGTTCGGCCCACATTCGCCTGGTCTTTTGCCATAGCCTTCTCAATTAGAAGGTCATTGCGTTCGCCTGGCACTCATCCGTTATCGTCTAGGCATTTTCCCATTGGGACTGTATCTGCGTCTAAATAGATATTTAGGATATTTTCATACAAAAGATTAGATGATTTTGGAGTTGTATTATTATTACTAAGTGGTGTATTTGGTTTTCTACCAAAGTGTGCTCGGAAAGGTGCTAAATTTGTTGTCTGTTGTTTGCACATACGTAATTGATACACTATTGACTTAATTGTGTCTTTATTTGTGATTGCTTTATTTCTATTTGCTAATTTCATGCAGCTTGGTCGTCTTTTAATTGTTTGTATCAAACGCTCCACTAATCCAATCGCTCTGGGATCAAAAGCAGGCACTGTAATAATTTTAAAATTATTTTGTTCGCAGAAGTTTTTAACTTCATTACCTATAAGACAGCGTGCTTGATCTAGTCTAATAGTTCTAGGAACTCCATGACTTTAACTACCTTAGGTCAATTTGATTTATCAAAGACTTCTATTTTGGGATACTTAGAGAAACGAGCAATACATGCCAAAAAAGGCACATCTTGGACATTTCAACTTGTAATTGTTCCCCCAAAGTCTATTTATGTTTCTTCATTAGGTTCAAGGCAATTTACTAAAGGTTGCCATTTCGAAGCCGGAAATATGGATTTTAGATTCTTTCCAATCTCAGGGCATGGTTTGCAATTTCCAGCCTTATTAAAAATTTCTCGATGCAAATAAGACCAAAATGCATATTGTCTGAGGGTGATCACGACTCGACTCCCTGGGTGCCTTAGATGTAGCGATTCAAGTACTGCATCTCAAATCGATTTCGGGACGGCCACCTTTTCGTCGACGCAAACGGATCCCGAATGATTGTGTACGTCTCTCCAGTATGGGTGGATGTAGGGATTCACATCCTTGCATCTCTGTTCATCTCCTTGTAGGATGCAATCCCTGACCTCTTTGAGCTCTTGCTTGTCAATACAACAAGGAATGCTTTGGTAAAGAGTTGAGTCAAGTTGTTTCCGAAGACTTCTTCTTTCAAAAGTTACACATTTGGAGACGCAGGGCTTTAATTTGAGGAGCGAGTGGAGCTTGCCCCCAACTTGGGAGTAGATTGAAAAGTGACCCTACCAATTGTAGATGCTGATGGAGTTTGCGGGGAAGTATTAGATGCCCTCATGTCAAGATTATTTTTGCAGTGGCAAAATGGGTCATGTACACCTCTGCTCTGGAGCAACTGATTTGTTCGAGATTTTAAGGCAGAAAGCAATTAGGAATTGTTTGTTTTTTGAGCAATTGAGGCAGGTGTGAAATGTGTATAATTTACACTGTTAAAGTGCTGTGAATGACATTTTTGTGGGGTGGAATATATATAAATTACTAAAACTGCGTCACGAATTCGGGTAATTGTTGCAATCGCAAATTCCTCATTAGATTTGTTTGTAACTTTTGCTTTTGGATTTGGTTGGCGAGAAACGTAATCAACGAGCCCAGTTTTTGCGCCTGGTATATTTTCATTATTAAAATCAAAGGGTAATAATCAATCTACCCAACGAGTTAAATGACTATTGTAAGATTTGTTAGATCTATGTGCTTTCATGATTGATAGTATTGCTCGACGAACAGTCATAATAGTGAATGATTTTCCAAATAGGTAATATTTAAAATTTTTAACGGACCACACTACTCCTAATAATTCTGGTTCAATAACGATATATCGTTCTTCATTTGAATTGAGGAATCGAGACGCGAATGCGACTGAACGCAATCCTATTGCCAAACGCCGTTCTAATGCAGCCCCTAATCCAGAACTAGAGGCATCACTTCTGATTCCAGTTTCCAAAAGTGAATTAAAGTGTGCAGTTTATGCAGCCTTTTCTATTTTCTCTTTTATATGTTGAATGTGAGTTTCAACTTCATTATTCCAAATGAATTTAGTCTTTTTCAACAAGAGGTCGGAGTGGATGACATAATTGGGAATCATTGGGAATGAATTTACCTAAATAGTGTACAGATCCTAGAAATGAACGTAGTTGTTTTTATTACTTATGTGCTGTTAGATTTAAGATAACCGAGGTTTTAGTCTCAAGTGGTAGAATTCCGGATCGAGTAAATTAATAACCCTACCATTCTATTTTTGTTTTAGCGAAGTGGCATTTGGTTAGGTTCATTCTGAAACTATCTCCATCTAATTCTTAGAGACTAACTTTAGGTGGTCTTCTTTTGAGCCACGACTAACAACAATGATGTCGTCTGAAAAACAATGGGTATTATCTAGACCAACTAAGGTGTAGTTCATTTATTTTTGTAATGATGCCGGCATGTCAGTTAACCCATATAATCCAGTAATGAAACGATATGTGCCTGCACCTCAGCCGATAACTTTGTTAATGTTGCAATGCCGTAGGTTCCCGCGTCTAATTCTACTTGACTGTATGCGTACTCCAAATCCAATGTTGAGAAATAAGCTGTTTCAAGTGGGGCATTTATATTTAAATTTTGTTGTATCGTGTCAATTAAGTTATCAATGTTAGGCATTTGGTATATATTTTTATGAATTGATTTATTGATTCTAGTGCTAATTTAACGGTTTTATCTTTTTTCACTCTAATAACAATATGAGATATAAAATTTTTATCTGAACAACTGTTCAACTTTATTATGTGTTTTTCATCTATTAATTTTTCAAATCCAGTATTTAGTAAAGGTTGATTATTTATAGGTACTCCTTTTTGATGTAAAGTGTTTGTACAGTGTTTGTTATATGTAGTTTTAACTGTGTGGTTGAATGATTTACCGGTTCTACAGATAAGGCCAGGAAAGTCAAGAGCTATTTGTTTCTTGATTAGACATTGATTTTGATCGACGTCTTATTATTGTTTAGTTTGCATCAGTGAAAGTCCAAGTTGTTGAAATGAATCTCGCCCAATATTTGGTCTATGACCATCTTCAACGACCGTAACGTTGATATCTTCAGCTGGCCAATCATTGCATTTCACTGACGTATTGATTACGCCAATAGTCTTGATTAATTCAATTGATAAAGTTTGAGCTCGAGATTTTCCGGAGACTGCACTCAATAACTTTCGTGACTATTCAATACCACCGCGTTCGCTAGACTTTTAATTAGGATGGTGCAAACGCTCCGCGAATCCACTTATGCTTTTGTGTCAGTGTTCCCGAAACGAATCTTCATGTTTAGTGGCTCCATTTCCCTGATCTTGTCACTATCAGAAAATGCATCCAGAGAGTTTTCGTTAAAGTCATCATAACAAGGGTCATAATTAGCATCATATATGCTGTGTTCTTGTGTCATAGTTTCAATCTGATTTGTTAGTTCTCCTACCGTAACCGATGTACCAATATTAGCAGCTTTGGACTGGTTGTACTATGAATAAAGTCGTCACTTTAGTTATATTTGAATTATCTTTTCTTAATTATGAGAGCCATAGCAGATTAAGTTGTTCTCTACGGCTCGTATTTCTAAGTGAATTCAATTTAAAAAAATTGAAGTAAGTCAAAACCTATGATATTTTCTCTTTTTTCCGTAGTAAAAAAACTTTGCGTGGAGCTATATTTACAGTTGGTTTCAAAACTGAATTTAATTTGTGTACCCTGATTCATGAACCTGTCTAATTTTGAGTTATATTTTGTACTTCACAATTTTGTCCAGGAATTACTGGGACAGGGTTCATAGAATTACTGACAATAGTGCCGGCTGATCCTGGACAAGTTATTATTTCTGCTCTTGAACCATTAATATTTTCCTTCTATATTTCCTATTCATTGTCTCCTATAACGAACAAAAATTGCTAGGCTTTTTGATAGGCTTTGAGTGTCGTTTTAGAAGTTTGCTAATTCTATATTGTTTATAGGAGCTGGTGTTTTGTTGTTGTTGTTGTTTTTTGTGATTTCTGTGTTTAGTAATCAAGATTGGGCTCATTATATCGGAATGTGTTTTTGTGAGGGAATGTTTGATCATATAGATGGGAAAATCCGTTTTTTTTTAATTTTCATAACATGTGTTTTGCTGTTGATATTATTCTGGTTGAAACTAGGATTCTTTTTAATGGCCATCTCTTTGTTGATATTTCTGGTTTCTAGAACCATTATCATGTGTTGCCTTCTCTATTATAATTAATATTTATTACTGAATCTTGTTTTATGTAGCCTTCCTTTTTTGAATAACTCTTCTTGTTTTATGTTTTATGTGGAACTGAAGTAACCCAAAAAGGAAACCAAGACTCAGGTATTATTATAAACAATGATAATCTCCATATACCAATATACTATCAACCCATTCGGGCCATTTGTTCAAATAATTAACTTAACCCGTTCGGTCTCAAACTCAATTGCCATTTCATTTGTATGCAGTAAACCTTCTATCACTTGTTGTGAAACTTCTGTAAATTTTAGTTAACTGTACATAGTGCTGACAGGTATTGTCTGGTCACGCCTCTATCTCTCTAATGTTGTGAACTGATTCACCGCTTTTTGCCTAAACTCGATCAAGAAACAGTTGAATTTCCAAAGTTGAAACTGCTCTTTTTGCTATCTCTCACAGTGCGTGGTCAGCAATCGGGGTGAAATCATATTGGGATAAAGGACCACAGGAAAACATAGTGTGGGAAAATGGTTTGAAACAACAAAATACAGAACTCGACTACCCACACGAACCTATGTACGAACCCCCCACATCAGATGAAACAACAGACGAGAAAAGGCAAAGAGAACAAAGAAACAACAAACACAAAGTCGATTGGCAAAATCAATGCCTAGCAATAGAAGACAAAGGCCCATACGTGGACAATATCCCATGGGATGTGGCCGACACAAAAACAAAAAGCCTCATTTACCTGTCCCTGCGGCAGGAGGCCACAAACATCTTCCACCATAGGAATCCTCACACAGAGATGTCAAAATGCACGACAGACGCATTTGTCGGGCAACTAAAAGGAACATTCGAAGAAGTAAGAACTGAAACATTCGATAGATATCAATTCTTCAATTGCAAAAAGAACACAACGAATCACAGGAAGAATTCCACTCTATAATAAAACAAAAAGCCGCACTATGCAACTGGGAAGACCTGGAAGACAGTTTAGTGAAAAGCATTTTCATTCAAGGCATGCGAAACCCACAAATACAAATGGACATAATATCAGAAGGAAGATCGCGTCCCGATCGGAACACTACAATACGCCCTCGCAAGAGAAAGAGGCCAAAAAAATCAACAAGAAATGGCCAACCCAATTGGACCGCTATTAGAGACAAACCCATAAGGACAAACAGAAGTTCAATATACAAGACGCAACCGCACACAACAAAGACAAAGCATACAACAAAGAACGGGCATGCTACAGACACCACAATCAGGCCCAATACCAGACTGCTGGAAATGTAGATATAAGTTCATTCCAGGCCATCTCAGCAACTGCCCAGCAAAGAATGATTTACGCAGAATATGCAAAAAGATAGGCCACTACGCAAAATTGTGTACAGCAGAAATGCCCCCCAGACCAACACAAAGACTACAAATAAGAACAAACACGAAACAGAAGCACAACATCCACAAATGAAAATAACAATTACCAACAAACCACAAGGAGATTCAGAAATAATAAAACTGCTACAACGGACGACGTATCGCAAACAGGAAGCAATCAATCGCAAAAAAATGAATCAATCGATCCAGATAGCACACCCTACATAAGAGAAATGATGGAAGATTGGAACACCGTTAACCTAGTCAAATGGAATTGGCCACAAACAAAAATTAACAAAATCAACCAATCCCAAATGTGAGAGTAATGGATAGAAACCCAAACGGGAAATTGGAAAGTATATTGGCTAGTAGACACTGGAAGCCCGGGAATCGTCGTATCACAATCAACAGCAAACTGGCCTATAAAAAACTCGGAAAAGACATCGAAAATAAAGCCACAAAAGTGAGAGAATTTAGGTGCTTCAACAACCACAAAATTAAAATAAACCGCACACTCCACATCAACCTATCATCCGGAAACACACCCGCTACAAACTTGATCTTTTGTACCCGCTTGGGAAGATCAAAAAATCACGTAGCCGAATCCACATTTAAAGAATACTTCAAACCAAAACAACATAAAGGAAGAAGGGTACCTATACACCTTATTGATAAAGTAGAAAAAGAACTCAAAAAGCTAATCGAAGACACTAATTATTATATTAGAAAAATATTTAGACGAGTACTTTACAAGCCCCGTGGTTATCACTGTATAATGTGATAACTCAATTAAAGTAGCACTGGACTCAAAAAAGTTAAACGATGCGGTACACAAAACAAATATCAAATGCAAAGCATTGACCATCTAATGGATACAATTTCCAAAAAATGGGCGAAACAAAAACAATTAAGGGACAATATACTTTTCAAAAATTGATCTAAAATATGCGTACAGCCAAATCCCACTTATTAAAGACACACAGAAACACCTCAAATTTAACGTACTGGGCGGAAACGAAACAGGAACATACAGAATTATAAACGGATTCTACGGACATGCCCGCCACATTCCAAAAAGCAACAGACTACGCACTAAATAATATAAACTCAACACACGCATTCTTAGATGACATTATAATCATCACTAAGGTGTCAATAGACAACCATGAACAGGAAATAATTAAGGTCCTATCAAGATTAGATAAAGAAAATCTATCTATAAGCCTACATAAATGTGAATTCGCCGATACGGAACGTGTTTGGCTCCGTTACAAAATTAGCCGAAACGGGATAATTCCAACAGAGAAGAAAATGAAAGCAATATCAGAAATGGAACAACCACACACACTCAAACAATTCAGATCATTCATGGGAAGTATACACCATAAGATAAAATTCATAACTAAACTATCAGATATAACAGCACCTCCCAGACCCCTGCTATCAACAAAAAATAGCATCAAGGCTCAAGATCAAAATGGTCGAGCGAACATGACATAGCATTTAACAAAATAACGAGCCATAACACAAAAAATAGAAAACAAACATTTTGATACATTAAAACCCACACGACTCAGAGGTGACGCAAACAAAAACGGTCTAGGAGCATGCCTAGAACAATATTTGGACAATAATTGGTAGCCAATAGCTTATGCAAGCCGATTCGTAAACTGCAACGAACAAACATATAGCACTAACGAACTAGAACTTCTTGCAGCCGTATGGCCTCTAAAACACTTCAATTATTACTTATACGGTTCGAAATTTGAACTCCAAACAGACCACCAAGCACTTTTAGCGGCCCTTAAAAAACAATAGGGGAAATAAAACATATCAAAGCCGCCTGACCCGTTGGGTAGACAGATATTTACCATTCCACTTCACCTTACAACACCTACCAGGAAAAAGAACATGGGTTTTGCAGACTATTTCAGCAGATACCCCATCTCCCCAGCGCCACAACCGCTCAAAAGCGACAACAATTATGTGGTTAATTTAATAAACACATTCAACAACGTACTAAAGAACGCACAAAGAATTTCAACCAATCAAAACGCGCCAAAATTGTATCACGCGAAAGATGACGTAACAAAAGCAAGAAAGCGAAACAAACAAAATAGACACGCCTTTTGTCATTCTCGTTGTCTAAACCAGTCGCATTCTTGTAATCATTTAAATTCCTCTCTATATCATCCTTCCTTATATAATTCAAATTCTCATAACTTAAATACACAAGTTCTAGTTTGCACATGCAATAAACCAAATTCAAACACTTTCGAAAAAACATTTTACAAAAGATCCCGCACTAGAAAACGAATACAATTCCACTATAAGAAAATCCCAACGTAATCAACCACCCTTACCAAACAAGTAACCCCTAAGTCTATTACATTTGCTACTCAAACCGATAACCCGACTAACAGTGAATGACAACGGCTGCATATTTTATGGTGGAAAACTTCATATACCCCCAAATTTACGTGACATTGCTTTACAATCAATCCATAAAACCCACACAGGACAAGCAGGTATGATGTACATGGCACAACTCATCTGATTCCCTCGCATACACAGCGAGATTGTCTTGATCGCACAAAAGTGCAAACCATGCACACTAATAGGTAGGAATCTAAAACCATTAATCCCAAAAAACAAACAAACACACCTACGCAATCTACAAGAACCTAATAAAGAAGTACAGATCGACTTCAACGGAACCATAAAACAAATGAGGAATCCTAGATATTAGTCTCAGTCGATCGATTTTCCAGATACCCACATGAAAAAGCATACCACAATTGCGGCACTGGAATAGCCATAGAATATCTTAAAAGCTACATGACATTTCACGGTGTACCACGGGCACTCAGGTGTGACCAGGCAGATGCATTTAAATCAAAACACTTCGAAATCTTCTGCAAAGACAACAATATTAAGCTAATACCAGCCCAAGCAGGAGATCATAGAGGAACAGGACTAGTAGAAGGAATGAAACAAAAATTAAAAATACAACTTTCTGTAATAACACAGACCTTAAATGAGCAAAGGAAACACTAGCAGAAAAACAAACACACATTATGGAAAACATTAGATTAGCTCCTAACAGAACCACACGCATAAAACCATTCGAAGCACACTTCGGCAGAACCGCAAACACACAACTAACAAATTTGCTAAAAAAATAAATCCCAAATATGTGACGTATAAGAAAATGAAGAACTTCCATTTAGACAAGAGGAAGCTGAAGCAGGGCATGCTGAACGAAGCCGCAATCTGGAACCAGGACTCAGACTCTGAACCACAACTGGACATCCAGTACCAGTCACCACAAAAGCACGGACACAGAATCCGACGAAGAACCCCTAGCCACAAAACGTAAAACTACAGCGCAAAAGCGTAAGACAATTTCACCAATAAAAATCATTCCCGATAAACTAAGTGTTACCTTCGGAGACAAAACCTCAGTCATCGTAAAATCAAAAAATCAAGTAGCACAAAAAACCATAATGCGCAGAGTAAAAGAACTTCGGGGTACATTTAAACCAATGTGGATTATAATCCCAGACGGGACTATCACAAATTACAAACTGCACACAATTACAATCGATATACCTAAAAGAAAAGAGACAGTAATCAGAAAAAGGTGATATAGCCATAGCCACAGAAACTATCCAAGAAAAACCTAGATTAATTGAGTTCGTCGCATGCAAGACTATTGGCGAATATAAAAGAAACAGAGGAAAACTCAAAAAATTCTATTTAGATGAAAAGAAACAAAAAGAGAAACAGACAGAGGAGAAAGCAAAAGGACAACAAGAGGAACCCCAACCGGGCACAAGTCAACAGGGACAACCAAAAAGAGGAACCCGGACATCCAAGAAAGATATTACAACACTGAAGCAACGCCCAAAACAAAGAAAGGGGAAGACGGGAAGCCCAAAAAGGAAGCCACAAAAACCGACCTAACGCACCACTATATCACAATTCGACATAAAGTCCAAAAAAGCAGCGCTAGCCCAGTCAAAACTGGAACAAGCCAAACGGCGACAACGCAGGCACTCATCATTCGTCAGCACAGATTTGGACCAATGGAATAACTCGGACACAGTCGAGGTCATCAATTTAGTCTCAGATTCACCCCAGCGGAGCCCCATCACAATCGTAACATCAAGCTCACCTAAAGATTTCATGAATGCAAAGAACAAAGGTCGCGGTTCAGTGGAGAGAATCGTACAAAAGCTACAAGTAAACAAAGAACACACACAAGGAAACACAACCGGACCCGTTCGGGACACACTTCAACCACCACAAGCAACAAATAGTACCGCCACCGAACCCGTTCGGGCCACACAACGACAATCACCATACCGGACAGCCCACCACCAGCCAACACTATACCAGTAACCATTACTATAGAATCCGTAAATGACTACAACCAGATTCCAGAAGACCCCATCCTCGAAGACAACCCCGCACATCAGGACCTCCCATCAAAAGAGTTGACAAGGATTGACAACAATGAGATGAATATCTCAATAGAACACTCCCTATCCGACGACGATAGAAGTCAAAATCACCAACCACAAACTGACAGTCCACGATCCAACTACACCACAGCCCCATCGGAAATGCCATGACGACTAGCCCAGGAACAAAGCCCCATTTCATCTCTAGACCCCGATGACATAGACCATTTAAACACCATTTTCGACAATTAATTGTCGAAAATATTGAAGAGAGGTGAGTGTGGTACGGCAGTACACCAAAAGGGAAACCGAGACTCATGTTTTATTATAAACACTGATAATCTCCGTGTACTAATATACTATCAACCATTCGGGACATTTGTTCAATTAATTACCTTAACCCGTTCGGTCTCAATTTCAGTTGCCATTTCATTTGTATGCAGTAAACTTTCTGTCACTTGTTGTAACACCTCTGGAAACTTTAGTTAACTGTACAAAGCACTGACAGGTATTGTCTGGTCCCGCCTCTATATCTCTAAAGCTTTGAACTGATTCACCGCTTTTTGCCTAAACTCGATCAAGAAACAGTTGAATTACGAAAGTTTGTTACTGCTCTTTTTGCTATCTCTCAAAATTATTATAAATATTTATTACTGAATCTTGATTCATATAGCCTTCGTTGTTTGAATATCTCTTCCAGCAATTTTTGACACTATCAACTGTTTTGATTCTTGGTTTTTGCACATAGTCATTGTACGACTATGATTTTTCAAAAATCCCGAAATCCTGGTTCTTAATAATTTTGATCATTGATGTTTTGGTCCGTTTGTCTTAACTTCTTTGCTTTTGATGTACATTTTTTTTCAAACTCTGAAATATATCTAAAATTATTTGTACTATCTGTTTAACTCTGAGTAATTTCAACTTTTGTTCAACCAAATTTGTGGCGTCAGTAAAGTGAGCTCAGTAATTGTTGATGTATTTTTATCAGAACTCGGTTGTGTAGCGACCGCTCTAGGCCTAGTTTCTAATAAGAATGTTTTTTTTTATTCGGCACAGTTTTTAAAAGGAAGCTGTATCGTGAAGAGGATCGCTGCTTGAGAACGACACGAGTGAAGTACATCTTTAGGTTCAACCCCTAGTTCTACTGTTGTTAAATATACTATGGTACCAAAAAGCTACGTACATCATAATTTCTGCTTTTAAAGCATGATTCGTGCTTCATAAGCATGAATTGCGCTAAAGCGTGAGAAAAGGTGTGAAATTTAGAAGATTTAAGAGAAATTTCATTATCAATTTCTCCACTTAAACAGAAAAGATGATTAAACCGCTTTGTTCTTTTACCGTTTGCCAAGTTGTTACGCTACGAGATGTCGGATTTTCATGGTCTAAAATACAAAAAAGCTCAATTTGAAATCAAGGTACAGTGCAAAGTATGCATACGAACGTTACCTGAAAAACAACAGTTTCGAGGCCCAAAAATCGAGCGGAAGACCCAACAAATTGTCAAAAAAATTCAGAAAAAAAGTTAGTTATCTATTTTTTGAAAGATCCCAAATCCTCACTGGAGCGCACCCGAGTGCCTAATAACGCTTTCTCTTGCAGCGATACAATTTCCAGAGGTACAGATAGACCAATTTCTCAGTTAGACGATATGGCGTTTTTTCAAGAAATGCTGCAATAAAGGTCAGTTTTAAGAAGAAAAGCAAGTGTTTTCGTTCAAAATGGTGAATCAATATGATCACTAAGCCGTTCTACTTCTGGAAGAACGTTGTTTTAACTAATGAAACAAGGCTGCGCATCTCCAGCGATTCAACTGTTAGAGTTTTTCGAAGAAATGGAACGAGATTTCATGAAAAAATACAAAAAAATTGAGTTCGGACAAACTATCAGTTATGCTTCGGGTTGCATTACGATCAGATGGACGGAAAATGCTTGTTAAGTGTCCAAACAAGCTAAGCGCTGTCGGTTGCTTAGAAATTTTGAAAATTTACGAAGAAAAACTGCATTTCCTGGACATTATTTTTCAACAAGATAATGCTGCTGTGCGTAAATCGAAAATTATCGGCAATTTTTTCCGAGAAAACGAGTGGAAGGTAATATAATGGCCAGCACACAGTCCAGATCTGAATCCTATTGAAACTTTTTGGGCAATTTTAAAGCAACAATTACGAAAACAGACAGTTTTTCGGGAACATTTGGACGAAAAACTGTATGGATTTTGGAATGAAATCGAGACAAACGTCGTGAGAAACCTATATGAAAACTATACAAACCATCTACTGGACGTTAAAAAAGCTGAAAGTGTAACGACGCGTTATTAGAGAACAAATTTGAACTCAAAATGTAATATAATTTGATGTTTGTATTGCTTTTTAAAATATAGGTGTACGTAGCTTTTTGGTACCATAATGTAGTTAACTGATATTTGAAGTTAATTGCAAATATGAATCAGTATAATTATGTTAGGCAGATTTAAATGAGAACCAAGCAGGAAGGGAAAACATTTATGTAATGAACGCGCTAAAAGTTAAGCAGCATAAATTGGTTTTGTCGAAACGGCTTCTGCATCTCAGATAAAAACTGGGGGATTTAAGATAATTTAATTTATACTCACCTCAAATCCAATAGTTATTTTTTTGAGTTTTTTTTTGTTTTGAAAGTTCTTGTTTAAACTTTTCTTATGCTTAACAAATTTCAGCTGAACTTGCCACAAAATATGAGAGGTTTAGAGTATATATCAAAGAGTCCACAGCTAAGGAAATTTGAAGGATTCGGGAGCATTACTTAATTCGGACACATGGATTCTAAGTTCCTATTCGGTTGAGATAACGATCTTGGCAGTGGCAACAATAATATTTTGGTTTTCTCAAGGTGGCGTGAAAATATCATATCATGATTGTGTTCTATGCTCAACTTCGTGATCGTAAAATAGTAGTTTTTTAACTTGTTCACACGAAATAATTTTTTCAGGTCAAATTTGTGTTGCTCGTACTTTGACATAAATTTCAAAATGATAGCACTGGATAATAATGCTCATTTACTGGGAGTATCACACTTCAGTACACAACTTTGAAGAAATTTTGAAATGAATCAGTTTAGTAACACTGATGTCATTACACGCTAACAAAATT
Organism: Convolutriloba macropyga; assembly: GCF_964194025.1. NCBI lineage: Eukaryota > Metazoa > Xenacoelomorpha > Acoela > Convolutidae > Convolutriloba > Convolutriloba macropyga. The sequence continues at coordinate 3,306 of NW_027452381.1, read as the reverse complement.
AACCTTAGAAGCGGGTTTTAGAACGGGCCCGGTAAGATCGAGTATGAATACGTGCATCTAGTGTATGAGTACGGGTGTTTATCGCGTGTAAATTTTTTACATACATAGTTATGTAAAAGAGAGTGAAACCTGAAGCTGTCTACAAAATTCTCTCGCTCTTTTCGTATGTTGAAATAAATTAAACAATTGAAAAATGAGCCATATGTGTTTTTTGCGACTAACCATTGATAAAAACTCAACCAATACTCGATTTTCATCAGTGGCCTTGCATCAGATCGAAATTCTCAGAAATTTAGGTTGGCAGTTTCATTTTAGTTCGGAACAATACAGCTAAGAAGTGCTATGCTAAGTGTTCACTCTATCAGAAAATTTTCCCTTATTTGGTTTCACTTTTCGATTATGAAGACAGGAACGACAGATATTTTAGTACTACAGCATTAAAAGTCACTTTTCCCCACGGTTTAGAATATTTGCCCCTGAATTTGCAGCTGTTCAATTAAAATTATAAACCGACCTATTTGGTATTCAGTTATAAACCGACCTATATTCTGAGCGATAACGCCTGCTCAATTGTTTGCTTGATACAATATGCTTAGCTTTATTATTTGCGCTACCTTTTCGTAACGCTTCTATTTTTTTTGCAGCGGGAAAGTTCCAATTGCCAAAGTTTCAAGTTTTTAAGAATTTCATCAAATTCAAAAACTTTTGGATGTCATGAAATTGGTCAAAGTAAGGTTACATGGTGTACTTGAGAGATTTTTTCCCCAACTTAGCATGTAAGCAATTTAGTTTTAATATAAATTCATTGAAATATTGAAGTTTTTAGAAGATGATCGGCGAATGAATTAAGACGCACTAATTCACTTATTGAATATTTGAAGAAATTTTTATATGGATTGACAAATAAGATTTTTTTCATAGTGATTGTGGAATCGGAAACAAAATCTTTGTCCGTTTTTGAATCGTTGTGTTGTAGTTAAGAGTTTAAAAAGAGCTTCATCAGCAACAGTTTCGTAATTGTAGAATGATTAATATCCGGTATCAATATACCGTGTTCCGAACGACCTTATACTGAATTACAGACGCGTGTTATATCGAGAAATAAAAGGTTTTTTCTTTGTAAGGAAAAAGTGGGGCTGTCTGGTGTTTTTGGGTCTCCCAAATGTTTTTAAAAGCAGAACACAGTCCGTTTGTTTGCTGTTCTGAAGAATGTTACTTTTTATTTTCAATTCTATTTTACTGGGTGCTTGTGCATTTGTTGCTGCCAACGGAATTGCAGACAAAATTTCTGATATAAGACGTTGTCCGAGCATGTTTGAAACGGTACCAGGAGAGTTCTTATGTAAATGCCTCTATGTCTCATCTTTCCCCAGGGGGATGATCAGAACAGCAAAGGAAGTGCAGAGGCTCTGCAGCTCTTGGTTATGTGAAAAGTTTCTCTTCAACCATTTTTTACAACTCAAATATGTAAATTTCACAAATTAGCGAAAAGATACATACATTTACATGTTTATCAAAAACATTTACATGTTTATCAATAACAGATTTCATGTTTGGTCCGTTGTTGCGTTTGGTCAATCGTTCTTAATTAAGTATTAATTATTCCCGAACTATAGCAACCAATTGTTTTAGGCAAAATACTTATTGAATAATAAAACGTGACTGCATCATAAAAATGTAAAATTTGTGAAATTTTAAGTTGAACCCAAGTGACCTGCGAGACAGTCAGCTATGAAATTGGAGAAATTTTACACCTAAAAATTTATAAAGTAGTTCTGATGGAACCCTCATCGCATTGATTGCCTCATTATAAGAGTTCGTTACAATTTATTGATCGAACCGGTCACTTTATTCTGAAGTTTTTCATTCATTTTTTTTAAGTTGATAATTTTTTTGTTAAAAAAACTTGGCATTAATCGGAAAATATTCGGAAGAATTGCATTTGAGACAGTCAAAATCATTTATCAGGCAAAACTGTGCTAAATTATCTTTGAATATATTTGCATCTTCACGTCATTTGCGCCGGCAAACGCGACATTTCTCAGCAAGTTTGAAGTCATTCAATGAAGTCAGTACCTATTTTTCAAAACAAGATCACTACTCCAGCTCGGAGTTTTGTTGGCAGAAATTGTTTTGATTGAAATTTTCGGTACCATTAAATTTTTAACACTAAATCATCACTATTTCTGGTAAGCACTTAAGTGTCAGATCAAAAATTTAATTCTTGAAAAATTTAGAGGAAAAATATTTGCCTTTTGGTTCGATTTATTTTCTGGCGCCTAAATAGCGACTCTTTAGGCGCCAGCAAATAAATCGAACCAAAAGGCAAATATTTTTCCTCAAAATTTTTCAAGAATTAAATTTTTTATCTGAACTTTTGCAAAAAAAAGAGAGCAAAGCTTCCTTTGCATCAACTTTTGTCGAAACTAAAAAAAAGAGGTTCAACAATACTTTTCTTAAGCCAATAAGTTGTTTTAATCAGTGAATTTCATTAAAGCTCTGCATTAGCTTTAATAACTATTTTAACCGGCTCGGGTGACTTTTTTTTCTAAATCCGTTCGATTCCTGAAGCATTAGTTCATTTCGCGATTTAGTTCTTTGCTGCTCCTTGATTAGTTTAGTTCATGACTCTTTCAAAGCAGTTAGTTTTCCTTGGCCTGTTAAAGATTCTTAACTACTTTCACTAAGCTCCCAAGAAGAATTAAAGCGAAGAAACATATTATTTTTATTTCAAAGCATTATGAAGTATGCTTGATAGAATAAGTTTTCGGGATTCAATTGCTTATCGCCTGCTTAGTTAAAGTTATTCATTGAGATATTTTACAACAGGGGACATTTGAAATTTTGAAATGTCATTTTTCAATTAAAAATCTAAGAAAATTTGGATTTGTTTTGTTCATTTTCGCTCTTTTCACCTGTCTAGGTATTTTGTGTTTTTAGTTCGAGGTGCTGTTTTCCAATGACTGAATGTTAGCATTGGTACCAAAGTTCTTGAGAACAGAGAAATCATTCTCACAATTTGTGAAGGTTTATGGCAAAATAATTCTGGTGTCATTTTTTGTTAACTGTTTCCATTCCTTGTATCGCATTTTTTTGGTCGCTATGGGTTACTTTATTTATTGTTCATCACGTTGCTACTTAAAAAAGTTCATTGACGATTTGTTTAGAGCAAATGGTATCGTGGAAAAAATGTTTGTTGAGAAAATTTCTTGAGATGCTGGTTTACTCTTATTTTTACTTAGCATAACTTAACGGAAAGACAGCCAGTGAAAGTCAAATACTTCTTTATTGCTTTTGGTCAGTAGT
>NW_027452380.1:0-38794 GCF_964194025.1 Convolutriloba macropyga | reverse complement strand
CTCTTTTCTATTTCAGGTTTCTATGCTAATTCACATTTCGTTGATTTCACTGGTGCCAGTGCTAACTGGTTTGACAACCCCAACAATTGTCATTGGAACAGTCTGAAGAAAAGTATTTCCTAATTTTTCCAGCATCAGCTATTGTTGATGTTTTATTTGAGTTTCTGGCAAATAAAAAATCAGAATTGGTGCCAGTCTGGCAAGGAAAAAAGCAGAATTGGTACCAGTCTGGCAAGTAAAAAATCATAATTGGTACCAGTCTGGCAAATTAAAAAATCAGAATTAGTGCCAGTCTGGCAAGTATAGTGCTTTGCTAGCCTGTCAGTGTTCAGCTAATCAAACATGTTCTGTGAGGACATAAAATTGTCGTATTAATATCCATTTTTGGCGGATTGTAACTCGCAACTCCTCAAACGCCACACTCCTAACGCCTACGCTCACCCATCTCTCAACCCAAGCTGTCTATTGCCAAAGCTAACCACTTATCAGTCGCCTGAGAGCAATTCGCAAAACTTTAGTCGGTTATTTTTAGATCTAGTTGAGAAAATTTAAGAAACCGTGTCTTTGAATTTGGTTGGCTAGGATTTGTTCTTGTTTATTCACCCTAAAGGTCTGGTAAGCTATCGCAACTATTTTTCGGCAACCTGCTCGCTTCGTTACATTCAAGCTTAAATACTCAAGCTGCTCAATCAATCTTTTTTGGGTTGGTTAAGCGTTAACCTGATCGGTTTAAAAAAGCAAAAGTAGCCTTGATTTTATTTGCACTGCCCTTGTTTGAAAGCAATTTCTTTGTCAAACTTTGGTGGATCTTTTCTGCTAGTGCCCCCCCAGCCTTATATAGCCGATAAATTTGCACCCCCCAAAATCTAAGTTTTCGCGAATTGTAAGAACGATATTTGCATTTCATTGAAACAAGAGTGTCTAGTTAGATTGAAGGCACTTTTAGAATAATTTCCTTTAAAAGTTTTGAAAAATCAGCCCTTATTGTAGCTGATAACACCAAAAATGATCTAATACAGAAATTTTTATTGATGCTTACGTTATATGCAACAAATTTTGGTTGAATACGTAATACTTTCAAACCATAGCTGTGCTAGCTTTTAGTAAATGCATATTGCTCATATATGTTCACGTATAAGATTACTTAGCTTTAACAATATGTTTACACATTTATAAATGGGGGGTGCCTAACGAAGTGGGGGGGCGCTAGCAGAAAAGATTCACTTTGGTTGCCTTTAAATTCAATTCATTCTCATCGTTTACTAAGTTCCCATTGAGCCTTTGTTCCCATTTGTTCTTAGTTTTACTGTATTTTTGGCGAATGCAAAGTAAGCCGATAGGCAAGCAAGCCGACAGAAAAGCAAGCCGAAAGTTATGTAATAGTTATGTAATCTATCAGAAATAATACATTGTCAGCCGTTATAATCAATACTGCGCGTAGTATTATAGTGCATAATGTATTCCAATGCACCAAAGAAACAAAAATGCGCCAATTTTTAGACATCTAGTGGGTACGGGCCTCAGCAGACCGCTGTCCATGGCCATGCCTCTCATCCGCTGTGGGATGTAATCCGAAATATCGGATCTTTTCCGTTTGTGTCCCCCCCCCAGCTAAGTGGGTGCATTATTTGCAACCCCCAGACGTACATGCTTTATTTTTACATAATAATTTACTATGTAATACGTGCTCTGAAATTGAGGGGTGAATAACGTACTGGGGGGCACAAACGGAAAAGATCAGAAATATCAAAAAAGCTCTGTATCCTTACGTCAAAAACTTTTTTGTCTAATAATGATCAGAACTGCGGCTTGAACTGTCAACCATAGATAATGAATGCTGTAAGTTATTTAAGTGATGAATGCTGTAAAAAATAACGATAGGTATAGGATTTCAGATATGCAAATGACAATTAAAAGTCAAGGAAGCTTAAACTCTCACCTGTACATGCAATTACTACATCCCAGGACGGATGATTGGTTCCATAGTCACAATCGATACTGATAGTAACAGATACATTAAATGTATATTGAGTTCCAGGGATCAAGTCAGTTATGCTGATAGGTAAGAAAGAACTTGGTCGATTGACAAAGATTTGTGGAAGCTGAGGCGTGGCTTCAACGGAAAAGAAGTCCCATCCGGAATTTGGTATGATTGAATTAAGTTTGAAAGATGTAGCGTTCCTTTGATAGAGTACGGCTTCAATATCAGGAGGGTCTGAAGCAAAGCACAGGAGTCAAAACAAACATGAAACGCAATTTAACGTGTCAACTGAATTGTGAAAGAGAAATCCTGTAAACAGTGTTTCGATAGCACCGCAGATTACGGATCTATTCTGTGTCGGCCCCCCAACTTAGTGAGCATAATTTTTTTATGATCCCCAGACTAACGTGCTATTTCCTTATATAGTAACGTGCTGTATAACAACATTGAAATTGTAACTGGGTATCATAAAAAACACTGGGGGATCGTAGAAAATTGATTTTTACATGTGGTTATGAATTCAGAGAAATTGCCCATTACTTCTGCAAAAACAAAAATACGTTTTTTATGTGATATGGTAAAACAATTTAAAAAAACCGAAAATGAACCTTTTTTCAGATGTTGAATTTCAATATAAATTCTCACTTTGCACTAAAAGCTGTCGCTTCTCAATCGATTATGATAAACCTTTTTATTAATGCTCAATTAAGGAAAAAAAAGTTTTCACCAAAATATACTATTTTAATATGCAGATGGTCAGTACTGGCGACAATTTTCACTGCGCAATTAGTTTTGGAAAATTTTGTGTTAAAGGTCAAAACAAGGTAAGCTTTTAATCGTTTTAGAAAGTTATTTTTATGTGGAAAATCATAACAGTGCATAATTCTGTTTTCTTAATCACGTAACAATATCTTTTGTCCTATTGTACCATAAAAGAAAAAAGCTTTTAAATAGTGAAAAATAGGTTTTTTTAAGCAAAAGTCCAGTAGAAGTTTAAAACTGTCAGCTCTCAATCAGTTATGAGTAACTTTTGTTAAAGAGTCATACAGTAGAAAGAAAAATTTTAATTGGCGGAAAGTCAAGTCAATTTTATATTTGAAGTTCAGAGAAGTGAAATAATTCTTTTCTAAGTGAGTCATTAAAAACTTTCTGTTTTGAAGTCGTAGGGTCGCAAAAGGGCTCTAATTGCTACAAAGCCTATATTTAAATATAGAGTATGTGTAAATTTCTAGTTTTTTAATCAGGTATAGGTAACATTTTTCTGCTGGTCTAATGGCAAAAGATGTGTTTCAATTAGTGAAAAGTCAATTTTTTGCAGAAGTTCAGTAAAAGTATACATTCTCACTTTTCAATCAGTTACGCTGAAACTTTATCCTGATGGTTCTACAATAATCAAGGGCTTTTAATTGGTAAAAGGTCTATTTTCAAATGTAGATAGTAGAAGTGTAAAAATCGGATTCTTCAATTACTTAAGGATAACTTTTGTTTTGGTGGTCAAATAGCGGAAAAAGGTTTTTCATAGTGAAAAGAAAAAATTCTGTATGCAGATTTTTATAGAAAAGTTAGATTTCTACCTTATAAATAGCCATAAGTACTTATTGTTTAGATAAGTTTTTAATTACAGAAAAGCCACTATTTATATGCGGAAGTTCAGTAAACTATAAACATCTCACTTCTCAATCAGTTATGGTTAAGTTCTGTCTAGATGTTCATATAGTAGAAAAAAATGTTTTTGTTCGGTTAATATTCCGTTTCTACTTGTAGAAGATCAATAGAAGAGTAAAAGATCCACTAATTAACCAGCTATGAGCAAATTTCTTTTCATTGTCACATGATAGAAAATTTTTTAATTAGTGTAAAGTCATTTTTTATTTGCAGAAATTCTGTTGAAGTGTAAATTTCACACTCCTGTGTCAATTGCGATTCACTTCTGTATCCATTGTAAAAAAGTAAAAAAAGTTTTTTAATTGTTATAAAGACAGTTCCTTATGTAGAAAAACAGTCGAAGTAATAAAATCAGATTTTTCAATCAGTAATGGGTAATTTTTATTTCGTTGGCCTAATAGCAGAAAAAGGTTTTCGAATTTTTTTATGCAGAAGTTCAGTAGAAGTGAAAACTTCTCACTTGTCAATTATTCGTGGTTAAATTTTGTCTTGATGGTCATTCGTAGAAAAAGGTCTGTAATTGGTAAAATGTCTGTTTACATTTCTAGAACATTAGAAGACGTGCAAAAATCACATTCTTCGATTAATTATTAATAACTGTTGTTTTGATGGTTTTATAGCATAAAAACGTTTTCAGCTAGTGAAGACTCCAATTTTACTTGCAGAAATACAGTAGACGTGTTAAATTCTCACTTCTGAAACAGTTTTAGTCATTATTTGTCCTGATGTTCATGTCTAGAAGGAAATTGTTTTCGAATAGTAAAAGGTCTAATTTCATTTGAAGAACTTCAGTTGAAATCTAAAGTTTTCATTCTTCAATTAGAAAATAATACCTTTTGTTTCGATGGTCTAATAGCAGACAAGAAGTTCAGCAGAAGTGAAAATTTCTCTTTTGTAAGTCAGTTATGGTTAAATTGTCTTGACAGTCATTTTCTAGAAAAAAATTTGTTAATTTGGAAAAAATTATGTTTTCATATGTAGAACTTCAGTAGAAGTAGAAAAAGCTGATCCTTCAATTAGTTAAGGATAATTTTGTTTTGATGGTCTAATAGCGGAAAAAGGGTTCCATTTAGTGAAAAGTCAATCTCTATATGCAGAATTTTAGTAGAAGTGTAAATTTCTCACTACTCAATCAGTTGTGGTCAATTTCTGTCTTGATGGCTAGTTGTACAAAACAGTTTTCTAGTTAAAAGGGTAATTTTCATATGTAGAACTACAGTAGAAGCGTAAAAATCTGATTCTTCAATTAGTTTTGAACAACGTTTTTTTTTATGTTCTAAAAGCATTAAAAAATTGATAATAAGTCAGTTTTTACTTGCAGATGTTCAAAAGAAGAGTGAAATTCTCACTTATCAATCAGTTATGGTTAATTTTTTCTTTAATGGTCATTTTGCATAAAAACGTTTTTATTTTCTTATACACAATATCAGTAGTAGAACAATTTTTTCTTTTCACAGCCAATTATTAGTAATCGGCTCGTTTCACCTCACCATTCAACTCTCCCTCCACTTATTGACCCTCCGCTTTCTCCTTGCGAGCACGCTCTCTGTCTCCCAACGAGTCGCACACGAAAACCCAGTCAACCGTTCAATCACTCGTTTGCTTGCTGACTTTTTTGTCTCTCAATAATTATTTTTCTATCGCTGTCTACATCATCAGTGGTTTTTGTCGCTTGTGCTCACTATAAAACTACTCACCGCTTGCACCAGCCTTACGTTCTCCATCTGTCCTTCCCCTGGTGGTTGCTTGCTTGCTTTTTTGTTGTCTCTCAATTGGCCCCAAATTCTAGTGATATTGGTTGCTCAACAACTTGCTCTCCGACCTTATTTTTCTTCCGCTTGCTCCCTTTCACTAGTTTTCTCACGTTGTTTTTCTCCACGCACTCGTCTCAATTTTACTTCTCTTCTTTCTCATCGTTTGCTCGCTTTTGATCTCTCAACCAGTATCAAAATATAGCTCGACCAATTACTCAGTGAATCACTCAGTCACTCACTTCCCCGACTAATACCTACACTCGTTCTCTAGTTTTTATCATCTATTCATCCCCACACACCTGCCTCTCTTTTCCGTCCATGATTGCTTTTGTTTCGTCTCTAAATTGTTTCCACACACACGCAGAAAATTGATCGGTTTCTCTCTCAATTGCACGCATTCATTTTAATGCTTCCTGCCCACCTATCGTGCTCTCCAACTGCTTGCCTCGCACACCTGTCTCACCACACCTTCCTTTCTCTTCTTCTCCACTTAACTGCTCGCTCCTTGTCTCTCAATTGGCCTCACAAGCTAGCCCGTTCGCTTGCGCAATCAATCGCTCTCAATCTCTTTTGCTCTGTTTTTTTGTTTTTGATTCGTTAGTATAGCTTTACTTCACCCCTACTCATCTCAGTTCTGTATGTCTCCTTCCATTCCTTGCATTTTGTGACATGCCGTTTTAGTAAATCTTCTCAAAAACTAATATGTCCCGGCAGCCCAAACGTTTTGTTGCTCCTACAGGACATTCATCAATGGTACACGTATGAGTATTTTGCAGTAACTGGATTTGGGATCTGCTACAGTCCAAAAAAAGAAATCTGATATTGAATTCGGCCATCTGATGGACTTTGTCGCTTTTGTTGTAAAGATTTTGAGTGATAGCAGTCCTTTTATAAATGCTGCGGCCGGAAAAAGAAATAGCGGAAGAGTTCCGATTAAAGCGAAGAAATCGAAGTCAGATAAGTTTGTGTTTTTTATGAATATTTTGACATAGTTTCAAATGTTATATTATTTGCGGTAACTAAACAGAAAAATTCCTCGTAAAGTTTATTCAATTTTGCTTAGGCTTCGAATAAATGTTTAACCAGTTCTTTCCCTGAGAAGCCAACCCAAAAGACTTCGTTTTCTGGCTAATTTTGGTATATATTTGTACACAGTGTTGATGAAAAGCAAAGCAAACTGTTAGTCCCTTACTGTCTGGGCTAACCCCCATTTCCAGATACCCCGACTAATTTCTAGTATAATTTCTAGTGTACAAATTTCGGTTTATATCCTTTTTTTCTTGATACCCCGACTAAGGAGATATTTAAGAGTTAGGTTTCTCAGCAAAAATAGCGTTAGTATGACATTGTTCAAATGCAAAAAAGACTCAGCATTAACACAGGCGGCAGGAATTATTAGAAAGTCTTTGCCAGAGTTGATTTCATTCATAAAAGTGGAAAATATTATAACAATTTTTTCAGTGTCCCCCCCTGTTTTTTGCCTGGAAAGACACTCGTGCCCCCTGTAGTTTGCCCAGGAATATACATCACTACTAATAGTGACAACAAGAAATTTAATTTTTGTAAAGAAGTTTTGTAAGATCTATGCCTGAAAAGAATTTTCAATCAAATTAGAAAGAGAGAAATCTTCGAAGAATTCAAGTATCGAGTCAAAACAATTGGTGTATAAACTAAAGAAAGGCTTCCAAAGTGGCCCACTAAAAACAAAAACTTATAACGTACTAGAGAGCCAATCAGACTGTCGAACTTTGCTTCGTTACAAAAAATAATGGGATCGATCATTGATGGGACACGGTGTCATGTAGACCAAAACGGACACAAATTGCAACATTAAAAATTCAAGAAAGAAAAGATAAAAAAAGGTTCCAGGTAACAAAAACAGTAGTTATCAATTGAAATCTTCAAATTGATTTTTGATCTTTCATACCTTAAAAAAAGATGTTATTTTCCAAAATATCTAGTACGTCTAAAACAATAGCAACAAATAATACGAAAAACGAAAGCAGAGATGAATTTTGAAGAAAAGGGTTCCCAAGCCTTTAAAACCAAATTTTATTCCGTAAAAAAGATAGAATCATTTGCGCCCTTTTGAACACCAAGGATGTGATATGTGACACCTAAAACTCACCAGGTAACAGGTTAAACAAACAAAAGGAAAATTGCCAAGCTAAAAGAGGTCACTTTTGTTTTGCAAATCAAATAACTTCAAAGTCATAAAAACATTACCTAGGAACTAAAAAAATCATTAGAAGGATCAATTTTCCCTCAAAAGGAAGCCATAAAAATCTGCTGTTATTGAGATTATGACATAGCTCAAAAAGTGGCGAAGATCCAAAATCCATTGCTTATTTTGAAAAAAGGTATTTTTAAAAGTGAAAACGAAATGAGTTTGAAACTCCTCAAGACGCCGAAGTGACCTTTCATTAGGTCTGTAATAAAAACAAAAAATAAGCAAAAACACATTTTTTTTAATAAAAAAAAGGACAGGGACTGATTGCTATCCATTTTTTTGTACTTCAAAAACAGCGATTAGATTGAAACAAATTTTGTTACTGATTTTTTCCAGATACTTGGATATTTGATAACTTAATAATGGCGAATCAATTAGTTAAATTACCAAAATGAATCCCGTAAACTTTTAATTCAAGAATACGCTGAAAGAAAACGCAAGTAAATCTAGCCCTGTTTGGAGTTAACAAAGAATTTGTTTTCATTTCATAGGTGTAATGATCGTGCAAGTTTACAAAGAGTCGACCAAAAAGCATATTTCGTGCATTTCCTGATAGAAAAAGTCTAATTTTAGAAAAGTTCAGGTAAACTTACTAAACAAAAGTTTGAATTGAAGAGTTAAAAAAAATACTCTTCCATCTTCCATGTTCATAAATATTTAGACCTCGGAAAGTCATTGGAAGAAAATGAATAACAGCCTTTCCTTTAAATTTTCTACACCGGATGTTTCTCCTAATAATACCAATCACAAGCATCTTTGATGAATATATATCCATATGCCAAATTTGACCGAAAAAAAGGCACTTAAATATATAATTTCTCACCCAATAAAGTGCGTCAGAACAATTATTATGTGAAAATTAAAAGCCTTCAATCCGTCTGCGGTTCGGTACAATGCTGTTTGATAGAAATTGCTTGTTGAGATTATTAAAAAGAAATAAAAACGTGTTTAAGAAAAAAACTTTTCTGCATTTTGTTTAGCGTAGTTCTTTGATAACTTTGCGTTGAAGTTTGCGTCGATCTTTTTAAATTCAACGCTTTAACAGCTAATCACATTTTTAAGCGTAGATCATACTGAATTTCGCGCTGAATTTAGCAAACATCTATCATAAACTCAACGCATTTACCGCCAATTTTACATAATTTTGCGTTAAATTTAGCAGAAGAGCTTACATAAATTCCCTGCTTTGAACTCCAATCTTACGTAATTATGCGTTCAGATTAGCGTAGATCTTGCATACTTTTGCCTTGAATTAGGCATAGATTTTACAAAAACTCAACGCCTTAACCACCAAATTTCCAGTAGATCTTACATAAATTTGCGTTGAATTAAACTAAGTTCTTTCTTAATTTTGAGTTGAAATTAGCATAAATCAAATTCAAAGCATTCACCGCTAATATTACATAATTTTGCGTTTTTAAGCGTAGATTTTAAATAATTTTGCGTTCAATTTAGCGCAGATCTTATGCAAATTTGCGCTGAATTCAGCGTAGTTTTGACATAATTTCCAATCATAAATAAATTTGCGTTGCATTTAGCGTAGATTTTACACAATTTTTTGTTGAATTATGCGTGGATATTACAAAAATTGAACGCAATAAACTTAGAAATTCAACGCATTAACCGCCAATTTCATTAATTTTAAATTTTCGAGCGTTCATCCTAAAAGTTAGAACAGGGCACTTTTGTTTTTCCAAATTATTTATTTTCAAAATCATAAAAACATTAGCTATCAACTGAAATCATTAAAGAGGGTAATTTTTCTCCAATAGAAGTCATTGATATCTGCCTCTATTCAGACTAAGTCGTACGTCTGATAAGAGAACGTCATAACTACAATTTGATCAACAAAAAGGAGAGAAAAAAGTGGCATACCTCAATAATCCATTGCTTATTTTAAAAACAAGTGCTCATGAAAGTCGAAAAGAAATAAGTTTCCAATTCCTCATGACGCCAATTGGATCTTTCATTAATGTGCCTTCATTTGAATTGTTCAATTCTGGAATTAAAATAGAGAAAAACCGAAACACAATGTTTTTTTTTTCAAAAAAGGATAGTGACTAATTACAACTCGAAATGTTTTGTACTATGAAAACAACGATAAGAACAAAAATTCCCTTGCTATTGATGTTTTTCCCCCAGGAACAAGCAATTTTTCAAAGCATTTGGATAATTGATAATTCGACAGAAAAAGTTGACATATCAAAAATAAATGATGCATTATGGTTAATCTTTGAGTTAAATTAGCAAAAAGCCGGCCAAATTTTAGTTCAAGGGCGCTCTTAAAGGAAAGGCGATTTTAACTTGACCTGTTTGGTGTTAACAAAGACTTTTATTTTTTTTCAAATGTGTGCTTGTCCTGCAAAATTATACAGAGCGGACTAAAAACGCTTATTTTGCGCCCTTTCTGTTGGAACCCAATAACTTTGTCATGGATCGTCTGAAGAAAAATACTCATGCGACGAAATAATTTCGAAGCAGCATGATGTTAGCTTTTGTAGCATATGACGTGGAATTACCAATGTAGTAAACACTCTCTTATACTTAATCTAGTCTGTTGGTAACTAGGATAAAGCCCCAGTAGCTGAGCCGTTACGACGTGCTACGCAAATCAAATTTACAACAATTGTCGCAGAAGTTCAATTCGCAGATAAAATGAAACTTGTTGGCAGCGGTTATGCTGAACACACAATGATATAAACTTAAGTCTAAAATGGAATCTAAAAGAGTAAACTGGGACATAAACAGAGTACTGACAATCGACAAAAAGCTGAGCAGGAGGATTTTGCAAGTGGTTTTGACTGGTTTAGCTGCAAGGAAAACCTCTACTGTGACCCGACAACAGTAAAAAGCAAAAAACCGGGTCGAGCAAGGTCTTGTATGAAATGAAAGAACTGCGATGAATAGCGACAAAAAGAAACTTTTCACCGTTAAGTGCTCAAAAATTTTAGCAACGAATGCGTTGAAAGCGGCAATATTTTGTAGGATTTGCGGTTTTTATCGGTAAAATTTTAAAATTCACCACATCCATCGGATTTCTTGTAAAAAGAATCTTTTGTACTCAGGGCTACAGCTTCTCAACGGTTGCATGTCAACGAGTTCTGAATTAACTCCGCCATCTGTTACCTATTAGTTTGAATTCAAATCAGATTCGTTGACACTTTGTAAGAATCGCGGTTTCAGCGGTGAATTCTTTATTTTCACCGCTTAAACTGTGAAAAATTTATTTAGCCGCTACGAACTCGGGGCGGTGAAAAAAAACTTGACACAGCTCAAAATCGCAATTGTTGCACAAAATCACCGCCAAAATAATGTGTTATTTAGTGTTGTTCGCCGGTAATTTTATGTAAGATGTGTGGCTTTTAAGGCTGATTTTTTTCTGACTTTCTGGCTGAATTTCAGAGACAATAACAATTTTTCTCTACACAAACTGTACACAAAATCCATGATATTTTAGGCTTCCCTTACAAAGAGGACATCTTTCCATGAGATTTATTTTATAAGAAAATGAATGCCAAACGTTTTTCCTAAACAGGCTGCACAGAACTTTTAAGCTGAAAAAATTACTTAAAAATAACCATTACGTGAAAAGAAAAACAGATGAGCAACTATTAAAAAATGGCACAATTAAAACATATCTTTCTTTTAAATTGTTTTTCGCTAATTGGTAACCAACGTTATGAGGAAGTTGACCTCTTTTCCGGGCAAGCGATTACATTTATGCTTCTCGTTTCAGATTTCTGATTGAAACTAGAATACTTATCAACATCTTGGTTTTTTATTTGAGGGAATACTTACATCAGTCGGTTTCGTTTTGTAAAGAAAAATTCTATGCCTGAAGGGAAATGTCTATCAAATGAGAAAGAGAGAATGTTTTAAAAAATCATAAATTGAGTCAAAACAATTGGTGAATAAATTAAATAAGAACGGCTTCCAAAATGACTGACTAAGTAAACAAAAAGAAACAAAACTAAGAAGGTATCATGGAGCCAATGAGTGTGTCAGTTTTAGGACTAGAGGCAAGACAAACAGCAAAACTATATAACAACAACAAACGTTGTTTATGTTCAAAATTCAATGTCATTTTTGAGAGACCTCGTTTTCGAGAAAAAGCAAAAAAGAAGTCCGGATCTTTGATTTTCCTAATTTGTCATACGTCTGCAAGAACAGCAACAAATAAATACGAAAAACAAGAACACAGATGAGTTTTTGGAGAAAACCGTTCCCAAGCCCTTAAAACCAAATTTTATTCCGTATAAAAGATAGACTCAGTTGAACTTTTTTTAAACACGAAGGATGTGACATGTGACACGTAAAACTCCCCAGGTAACAAGTAGACAAGCAAAAGAACAAAATGTGCCAAGCTAGAAAATGCGCTTTCGTTTTGCAAATCAAATAACTTCAAAGCTATAAAGACATCAGCTATCAACTAAAAAAAGGCACAAAAGGATCACTTTTTTCGCAAATGGAAAACATTGAGATTTGTTATTATTCAGGCTATGATCTACGTCTAGTAAACGAACGGCAAAAATACAAGATGAATAACAAAAAAAGAGCGAAAAAAGTGGTATAACTACAAATTCCATTGCATATTTTGAAAACAGTTATTCCTAAATTGATAACGAAATGAGTTTGAAACTCCTCAAGACGCCAACGGGACTTTTAATTAGTTAACTCCTATCTCAATTGTTTAGCTCTGTAATTAATATGAAAAAGCAGAGACACTTTTTTTTTAAAAAAAGCACGGACTGATTACAATTTGTTTTTTTTTTTGTATTTTAAAAACACCGATTAGAATAAAACTAATTTTGTTATTGAAGTTCGTTCGTTAGGGACACCCATTTTTTCGAATCTTTCGATATTTGTTAATTTAATAATGGCGAATAATTCGGTTAAATTAGCAAACAAAACCCGCAAAACTTTAATTCAAGAACACTCTGAAAGGAAATGCAAGTAAACCTAGCCTTGTTTGGAGTTATCAAAGATTTTGTTTTCATTTCATAGGTGTGTTAATCGTGAAAATTGGTGGACAAAAAGCATACTTTGTGCCCTTTTTGTCAGACATAGGCTAAATTTTGAAAAATGTAGGTAAATTTTTTAACCAAAAGTTTGGATCAAAGTGTTAAAAAACACTCTTCCATCTTCAAAGGTGAACCCAGAAAAACTATCCATATCACTTTGAAAATTTTTTTAAAGAAACAAATTTGGCAAAAAAAATTGCCCGAAAATACCGAAAATGTGAACAGAAACAACGCAAATCAGTCAATTTTTATCATAAAGTTTAGACCTCGATAAGTCTTTGAAAAAAATTTAAAAAACAGCCTTTTTCTTATATATTCTACACCGCATATTTTTCTAATGATACAAACCACAGTCCTCTATGATGAATATATCGATAGATCAAAAATGACCGAACAAAAAAGCAAAAAGTCTTCAATTCGTCTGCTGTTCGCTACGATACTGTTCAATATGAATGGCATGTTGAGAATACTAAAATGGACAAAAAATATTTGTTTTAGAAAAACCATTTTGCATTTTGTTCAGCGTACTTCTTAGATGAACTTGCGTTGAATTTAGCGTAGATCTCACCTATATTCAACGCATTCGCCGCCAATGTTACATAATTTTGCGTTGAATTAACCGTAAAGCTTATATAATTTTGCGTTGAGTTTAGCGTAGATCTTACATAATTTCCGCGCTTTCAACGCGAATCTTACGTAATTAGCTGTTGAACTTACCGTAGATCTTTCATTTTTTTTTTCGTTGAATAAAGCGTAGATCTTTCAAAGTCTCAACGCATTAACAACTAATTTTCCAGCGTAGATGTTACATAATTTTGCGTTGAGTATAACTTAGATTTTACATAATTTGACGCTGCATTTAGCATAAACCATTTCAAAGCACTCGCTGCTAATATATCTGCATAGATCTTACATAATTTCGCGTTGAATTTAGCGTAGATCTCATAAAATTTCGCTTTTAAATTAGCGTAGTTCTAACATCCACGCGTTCCACGCGTTCACCAAAAGCTCCACTCGTTCACTGCCAAGCATTCATAACTTTGCGTTGCATTCAGAGTAGATCTTACACAATTTGCGTTGAATTATGCGTAGATCTTACAAAATATCAATACAATAACAGTCAATCTCACATAAGATAGATCTTAAAGAAGTCAACCCATTAACAGTCAATCTCACATAATTTTGCGTTGAAACAGGCGAAGATCTTACCAAAAATCAACGCATTAACCGCCACTTGTATTATTTTCGAGTTTACAAGGGCAATGTTACTTATTTTTCCGCTGATTATAGCCTAAATTTTACTTAGCTTCAATGCATTCACCACTAATGTTAAATAATTTTGCGTTTTCAAGACTAGATCTTACATAATAACACTTTAAATTTAGCGTAGATCTTTTTAAAAAAAAATCGTTGAATTTGGTGTAGATCTTACATAATTTTGAGTACAACCATTTTAGAATAGATCTTACAAAAATGCAACGCGCTCACCCACAATCTTAAATATTTTAGGTTTTCAAGTGTAGATCTCATATAATCTCGCAGTGTATTTAGCGTTGATCTTACATAAATTTATGTTGGGTTTAGCCTAGATTATTCGATGCTGAAATTAATGTAGACAATTCAAAATTTTACGTTTATTTTATCTCAGATTTTAGATAATTTTGCGTTGAATTAAGCAAATTTTTACTTATATTCAACGCGTTCACTGCCAATAAAACATAATTTTGTGTTTTTTAACTTAGTTATTACCTAATTTTCGTTAAGTTTAGCGTAAATCTTGTCAAAATTTGCGTCGACATTAGGTTAGATCTTTGTATTTTTTGCGTTGAATTTAAAGAAGATCTTACATAAACTCAGCTCATTCGGCGCCAAAGTTAAAGAAATTTGCGTTTATAATAATTTAGCGTTGATTTTACATAATTTTCGCGGCACTAGGTATGGGCGTGTGTATGTTTATGTGAGGTGGGTAGAGGGGGTCAGCGATAGGTAAGAGGGAGGGGGAGTAGTTAGGTATGTGGGGGGAGGATTCGGGTTAAGTAAGATTAGGTTGCTTAATTATGGAGCCTCAAAAGTGAAATTTGGTTAAAATTCATGGTAGGCGCACTAAAAACTCGTTTAAAAAACAATTTTTATTCAATCAAACCAATAATCTTCTATCGATATCCAGCATTTGGCTAAATGCAACAAATAAGTACCAAATAATTGTAGGAATTACGGTTAAGAAACGAAATTTGGTTAAAATCTACGCTTAGACATCGCGAAAGTATTTAAGATCTACGCTTGGAAACGCCAAATTTATGTGCGAGTTGACGTTACAGACCGATTGATAAATTGTATGGTTCATAGCAAAACTACGGTATTGTGGCAAAGTGGCAAAGAGGCCAAAAGCATCCAGTAGTTCTTTTGTTCGAGTCTCTTACGCAGAGGTCTATGCGGTAAAATTTTGTAAGATCAACGCCATATTCAACGCACAATTACGAAACATCTACGCCTAATTCAATGCAAAACTTTGTAAGATACTCTGTAAGAAACCTTGACAAGTAAAAAAACTCGGCATAATTTTCTTAAATAATATGGAAGCGAAAGCTTTTGAATTTACGTCTTCAAATTCAACGCATTCAAATCAAAATGTTGTAACACAAATGTGGTGAATTTTTCGAAATTTCTGCGCTAATTATGGCTTATTTTATATAGTTTTGGCAACAATCCTCGGCCCGCAGATGTTTTTAGACAAAAAGAGAGTCTTGTATCGCGTTATCTTGTGTCCTATCATATTAAATGCTGAGGCATTAGGCAGACCAAACAACAATTTCATAAGCAAAAACAAAATAACACAGGTTATATGGTTTGACCAATTTTTGCTTGCGCTTTATTGGGTAGAAGTCAAATTTGCAGCTTGATATACGATTTCTACCGTGGAAAAAAAGTTTAAAAGTTTCGCTACCGTTAGTTACTAACCGGTCATCACGGTAAAATTTATAGATTAATTTGCTTTGGCCAAATATTTTGCTGTTCATTCTGTTTTTCCCTGTTGAAACATTCCACAAATAATAGAAAAGCTATGCTCACAAAGACCTAATGGGTTTGTTTAGAGCAGTTTTTGATATTCATAACATTGCAGTGATGAGATAGCAACCAGAAACTCGTGAAAACTTACAAACCCATGTTGGCAAGAAGGTTATCAAGATTCATTGAAGCTCAATAGAAGTATTTGAAATAGAAAGTTTGAAAAAACTCTCGATATCAGCTGATGATGAGGAACTGTCTTGGAACTGTCAAAGAGGAAAATACGGATTGCGGTCAAACGTACTTTCAATTTCTGTTAAAAACATTTGCATTGGGAAACCACACAAAAAACATAGACAAACTTTTTTGACTAACATTATATCACACAGGAAAAAGCATGACAAGTTGACCTAATAATAAAAAAATGCAAACTAAATTCAAAAAACTTTGTCTCTGGGAAAGTTGGCTCAGAGACAAGGACGCAGTTGAAGGACGCAGTCCAGCACAAGTTGTCAACATATAAATTGAAAAAAAGATGATGTTCCCAATTGATTGGGAGATTGATGGTAGGTCAAAAATTTAACAAAAACACAGCCGAAAAATGAGAACTTGACTTTTTCTCGGTGTGTCAAACTCCAAAAACAAAATTGTCTATAATCTTAGAATACTTTAACACTATTTGAATAAACAACCAACTTAATAAGAAACTCATTTGTCTGTGGAAATTTTTATCTAGAAAAAGAAACTGAGACTGCCAAAGTTTTCAGTTATCAATAACTGATCGAATTATCCAATTTATATCAGTGCAATTTTAGTCCAACAAGAATGACACAAAATTTCTCGAATTGCATTTACCACTTAATTGCTCAAAAAAACGAACAGTCGAACAAAAGACATATATAGGCGATCAATATCCAACTTTATTAGAGCCTACGTGTGAAAGAAAAGAAACCAAAACCTTCACCTGGAAGAGTGGATTGATAATATTGCTGCAATTAAAATTTGTGGAAGCAGATGAACTCAATAGTAACAAAAAGTCTGTCCAAGATTTTAATGAAGTTTTTTGATGTTGTAGTGTCACTGACACCTTCCGTGTTACCCAAGAGAAACAAGAAAACAAAGAAGTCTATCAGAGAAAGAGAAATGATGAAATATCGAGACTATGCATAGCAAAAAATTCCTATAGTTCGAAGTGCTTCCGTTAAACCAATTTTCAGATTCTATCACGAGTTTGGCAGCAAAATTTCATCAAACACTATTTACTATTTGATCATGCAATTCGTCGTGACTTTTTTTTACATCAGCTATTATTTTTTGTTTGAGTGAGTGAAGAAAAAGAAAAAAAAAGTTTTACCGAATGAAACATTAGCTAGTCATGACAACATAGGCTATCAGGTTGGAAAATATTTATATCCAGATCTTGCTGAGATGTTATCGGATAATAAAAGCAAATGATTAACCAGATTATTTTCCTCAATTTCACAAAGTTGGCAAAAATTGTGACATTTATTTAAATGATGACACTTCGGTGTCAGAAAATTGTCGACCACAAAGTATTAGAGAACAAAAGTTCTGGACATTTATGCTCGCTTAGATTGAAAAAAATTTTTTGGTGCAGATCAGCACATATTCATCAAAAATTTGATTTTATAGGCTTTCGTTGTAAAAGGAACAATAGACTGACAAAGAACAATAAGTCCTGGAGGATAACATGATATTAAAGTAAAAAGTGATGAATTATAGAGTACCACGGGGCTCCATTCCAGTAGCCTTCTGTTTATTTTTTTCTTCAACGATCGGTTTTATTCTACAATGGGTAGCAAAATTTCTTCTAATGCCACCTGTTCTAGTCTGTTTTGCTCTGGTAAGAAATCTGGACAAGTCTAACAGGAATTGTTATGGATATATCCCAATGGCTACCTTTAAAGAAGCTTAACCTGAAATTTGACAAACCTGAAGTGAATTGCGGTGGTTCACCCAATGCTACTTCAACTCGCCTCAATATTGATAAAAATTTATAATCTGCATATCATATGAGCCAAGTTGAAAAAAAAACCAACAGGAATGGATTGAAATTTACTCAATTTCTGATCGCTCAAACACCTTCCTTTTTCTACAAAGCAAACGCATAGTTAATCTTCAAATTCGGCGCTCTAATTTATGGCTGTACATTTAGATCAGAGCAACAAGATAATATTAATAACAAAAACGAGTAGTGGAGCAATATTATTGAAAAAAATTTTGAATTTTTTTTGTTGTTTCTCATTTTTTTGTGCAAAAACTTCAATGAAACATTTGTGATCAATAGCGCAGAAATTGTCGATCTATTACTCAATGAGAATGGGCTCAAAGTTTTGTTCATAAGGTTTTCAGTTGAGCAACCACTCGAAGAAGAACATTTTTTTCATTGGTTGTGCCTGTTGGACTGATGTTTACTGTTTTTAAAATACGTGAATTTGTACCTCAAACCAACTATCCAACACAATTTAATGGGTTCATTTTTTGGCATTGTCATCAGGCTTAAGATTAATAACATAACTGAGACCAAATTGGGCCTGACAATGAACTGTTTTCATAGTTTTTGAATTAATTTCCAGTAGAATAACCCTCCGTGATCTGGTGTATCCTGTGTTTAAGCTTAAAATTAAAGTTTTTTTCTGATATAAGACAAAATAAAGAAAAACAAAAGTTAGGCTGCGTATGGAAAGCAACCCAGCGTTAGGCCTCGATTTATGTAAGTACGTTGATAGTCTGGAGAAAAGGGCCTTTATTTAATAAAAGTACACAATCGAGCTTCATAGTTAGTTTTGAGGAAAAATCTTTCATGGGGTCCATCAAAAGTTTTTACAAACTTCGAAGTTCTTTATTTTGTTTTTGTTTCTGTACATAATAAAGCGGCAACTAAAGAGCATTCATCAAAAGACTCCTATTAAAAAACATCAGGAAATTTCCAATAACTTAGGAATTAATGTAAATTACATGATGAATCAGTTCTCGCAACTGGGTTTTATTGCGATAATACCTGATGAAAGAAAACTATGTGGTTTATTTAAGTAAAGGTCTTCTGCTTGTTAGCCATAATGAAATCCTACGTTTTTTCTTCAAGCCTGACCTGTGGGCTACGTTGTAAGCATTGGTGAAAGATTTTAGTGCCATTTATTTTGCAAAGCAGACTCATGAAAAAAACTTTTCCTCAGCCCATGATTCGGCGCTAGCTTGACCTCTTTTTCGTGTCTCCTTTATTTTCAGTCGAGTAAAATTCGAGCAAAACATTTGGAGGTCGAGTAAAAATCCAGCTTGAAAAGTTTGAATACAGCAAAAGGCGAGCATGAAAATTTGGATCGAGACAAACTCGAGCACAAAGAAATTGTGTTTGGCTAAATTCCGGTGGTTCCTCAAGGTTGGGCTGAGGTCATTTGATAGGTTTTCTGGGTCGGTCATAGTCTGTTCACACTAATTTTTGGTCTAGAATGGTGTTTTCATGAGTGGAGGCCTAAACCTGGGGCATGATCATTCTCCTTACATCAACATTCGCTTCTTATTTCATCATTCAGGGGTTTGGTTGAATTTTAGTATTTATCCACAGCCATCTGAGAATTTTTATCGTGTGAGATCTCTCAAATTTCTTACGAAATAGTCTTATAAGTACTTATAAGATTATACATCGCCTGACTGAAACTTTGTAAGACAATTTATCAGGTATTACACGATTAAAAAAATACCCGATCTGATCAGATCTTACACGATGATAGTTCACTTTTGTCAGATCTTATACGATAAAATTTCTGCCCCATAAGATCTTACCCGAAAACAATTCTGCCTGTCGAAAATATTAATCGTGTAAGATCTGAGAAGATGATTTACATAGAGCAGAATTTTTATCGTGTAAGACCATGTGAGATCTTACAAGATAAAGTTTTTTTTATTACTATCTTGTTAGATCTTTTACGATAAAAATCCAAGAATCACTGGGTGTTTAACAGAAACTATTTAGAAAAAGTTTGAAATTTAGGAACCATTTAGGAAAAATCACACAAACGATAACAACATTTCACAGATTCCAATAAACTTACCTGTTTTACCAAATTGCGGATTTGTTTGACAAAAGATTTGAAGGATTACCTGTGCAAATGTTGATCCAAAATGTAGCGCTAGAAACAAGTTGTCTACCGCATGGTGAACTTGTACCAATTGCAGACACTAATCGCAACCTGTAGCCATTCCCTGCCGTTAAGTTGCCAATTGTCAAGTCACTGGAAGCTGAGTTGGCAAATGGTGGGTTTTCAGAAAACCTCGTTATTGGAGAAAATGAGGGGTAGTAAAAGAGATAATTGATTCCATAAGTGTCCGAAGATCTGATTTGACTACCACGAAAAGTCAAAGCTGTTTGATCAGCCACCGCAACCGTTCGTCGATTGTTCCAATCTATGTATGGCCCAGAAGGGACTGTAAAATACACAATGTTTGTTGAGTATAGTCCTGTCAAAAATCTGTAAAAATCCTGCCAAAATTTCAGCTTTCAGATCAG
This sequence comes from Convolutriloba macropyga, assembly GCF_964194025.1. Taxonomy (NCBI): domain Eukaryota; kingdom Metazoa; phylum Xenacoelomorpha; order Acoela; family Convolutidae; genus Convolutriloba; species Convolutriloba macropyga. The sequence goes on along the minus strand of NW_027452380.1, from coordinate 18,609 downwards.
TACGAATGATCAAAAACAAGAGTAGAAGACTGCGTTCCGTAAAATCCATAAAGAACAGATATCGAAATGAGTTGATTAAGTTACGACCGCGCATTTAATAAAAAAAAGCTTGGCCAGCAAATGGCTTCTGCAGATTATTTTTATTTTCAATCATTAGGATCCATTTTAATAGGGACTCCATTACAGACGTGAATTACATCTACCACATACGACCTTGAATTATCTTAAATTCAACATAAGATTATACGCTGAAGTCGATCTAATAAGTGATAAAACACACAAAGGATCAAACGGTAAGCATCCGAATGACCTAAAAACTGTTGCAAGAGAGAGTGAGAACTTAAAACAAGCGTGGAAATTCCTTTAGTGAGAACCAGGAGACATTTAAAAAATTGACTCAGCTGTTTTTCGAAGACAGAAACAATATAGCCCAAAGAATCCCCAATTGACTCAAAATAAAAGCTTTCTCAGACATTTGCCAAGTACAGGCTATGTATAATTATTATTACATCTTTCATATATAAAAACGGTGTTAAGCAAACTGAAAATAGAAAAGAGTAAAATCATACATTATTTTATAATCTCCACAACTGGAGACTGCAAAATGGTTAATTTCAGGTTACCGAGGATTCCCTTCGCTCCTGTCAATGGCTTAAAACATGAAAAACGTTAAAAAATTTTAGGCTTAAAAATAAAGCATAAGAATAATATTTCATACAAAGAAAAGAAAAAAAATTAAGAACAAAAAATTTGAAGCCTAAAAAAAATAATTGAATATTCTGCCGCAAGAGGTGTTGTCCAGATATTTTAAACACAAATTCTTTGTTTTCAGTGATATGAGACATTACATGCGGAACTCAAAACAAAAATTAAAAAAATCACTGTCAAAATGAGAACAAAACAAAACAATTTCTTGCAAGCTAAAGACGGCTGTTCAAACATTTGACAGTCTCTTCTTGTCATTGAAACTCATAAAACAACTCTAAATAAAAACAATTTTATTGAAAAAAATTGCCTCAACGGTGACAAAAGGAAAGCGATAAAGAACAATGATTAAAATAGACAAAAAATTAGGTTTAATTTTGACAGATTTGACTTCAGGATAGACCATTTGAATCTGGAAAGTTTGCAAGATGGAAAACAAGTACATAAAAAATCAAAAGCGTTCAAACTTGCAAAAATATATATATAATAGCTGGAAATTGACTCTAAAGGCCAAAGAAGAACTTAAAATAGCCTACGCGTTCAAAAGCTCACAACTATTAGTCAAAGTTTGTTTAACTATTGCTCAGCAGTTTACCCGATATACTTTTTTTTTCACGAGCAGTCTGACTTCTAATTCTTGCCTCAATGATTTTTTAATGAAAAAAGAAAACCATGTCCCCTCTTGGAGTTGCAAAAACATATTAGACCGCTCGTGAACTAATAATTTCTCCGTCAAACTGCTGAACAATTGCTAAACAAACCGAGAAAAATTTTACTCATGCCCTATTGTTAGAGACAGAGAGAAAGAGAGAGAGAGAAAAGCAGGCGTTGCGGCATTTTCAGATATTTCTTTTTCAGCTTCATTTTTTTTGAGACTGACGAAAACTAAAACTATTAGTTGTACGTTAGGGAACCCATTGGTTTTTTTTTAGTTTTTCTTTCGCCTTTATAGTTACTTTTGAGCTGTCTATCTGGACAAATCCTGAAACATGATAGCAACAATCCAATAAAAAAACTCGATTTGATGAGCAGGCAAATGGTATATTATAAACCAATCAGTCCACCGACCTTAATTTTCGATGAATTAGAAAAAAAACATAGCCAGCGGATTGCCGGATAATAGCCGCCGTTGACGCGCTAGACGTACATCGGGATTGAAGAAGAAAAAAGAACCAATAAAAGCGTTCTAATTGAGTGTGAATTTTCAGTTAGATTCTAAACCTATACTTTTTTCAGCTTCTAAACTGAAAGGTATTAAGCTTAATACTTATATCAGCTACCAATCGCTCTAACGAACTTGGGTAATCTAAATCAAAAAGACTTAATGACCGGGCTTTATCGGTTTATCCCGTTTCTTTTGATTTTGCCCTTTTGAGATTGACCGTATTCACTAAATTACGTAATTCAATACTTGAAAGAATTTAAAAACCATTCAGTTGAAACAGTGAGTGAAGTAAGTCCGAAGTCAAACGTGAAAACTGTGACTTATGTAAAAACGAAAAACGTGATCAAAAGGTAAAGCGAATTGAAAAAACATAGCAAGACAAGTCCTAACGTACAATTCAAAAAATTTTCATTGACTAAACAAAAAACTAGAACTAGAACAGACTATGATTGAATTGGAAAACAATTTCTATAAAATTTCAGGTAGAAAAAATAAAGAAAAAAAAACAGAAAATCAATGCGAAAATGCCGCATCTGAACAAAAAAACCACTAGCAAGAAATGGAAATTGGGTTCAAACAAAAGATTAGGACTAGAATGAACTTTGAATTGAATGGGAAAACCATTTAGAAATAAATCCGATCTCAAAACTAAAAAAACAGTAAAAATCAACGTGAAATTGCCGTACACAAGGATAATAGACAAAAACTTGAAAGTAGCAACAAGATTGTTTATATCTTTTGCATTTTTTTTAATATGGCTCTGAGTTTTTATATTCTATGAAAAAAAGTTGCAAGGCTAAAAAAATAGCAATGGAGCCTACCTGATTTTGAGATTAGATAAATATCGAGACAACTGAAATAACATTATAGTCAAATTTTTTGACTCATAACTTCTTTGGAATGACGACTCCAAATTTAATTTACAGTTTGTTTATTGTTTAAGTCTGTTTATAAGTCAAAAAGCCAGAAATTTAAGGAATGCCCTTATTTTTTCTGAAATCTTTATCTTTGAACCGTCTGGAATCCAGTGCAGATGTACTTGTTAAACAACCTGCCATTTATTTGGCCCACAACTGTTATTTCTCTAATAATTTTTGAGAGAAGAAACTCCGTGCATTGTTTTGGGTTTAATGGTGCCATTATGTGTTCATTAAAAGATGGAGGGAGCCAAATAGTGTGTAAAAAGCAGAGATTAGTTCAGACTATGGTCTTTCAGTCCAATTCAAAACCAATCTGAAAATAATACCACCATAAAACAGCTAGCAGTGTTGCTCTTTTACTACTTCAAATAGATTGAAGTTACCATTATTTCGATTTTACGTTGATTACTCCAGTTTGGAAATGGGAGATGACCAGTTACAAAAAAGACATAGCAGTATTAAAATCGAAATCTGTGTGGTTGTAGGAAAAATAGTTTCGTTCAGTGTGAAGCTTCTCAATTAAAACAGAAACAGAGAAAAAAGGTAGCCTATATATAACTTCCGGCACTACCGAAAACCAAAACTGCAAAAAACTGCAGTTTATATAAAAAAGTAAACTGAAGAGAATTAGCTCAAATTTCAACTTCTCTAATTTTTTCAATTTTTAAAAAAAAGACAACTTAAAATTCAACTTTATGCGCATAAATCCGATTAAACTTAAAATTGCCAAACTATACAAAAACAAAAGTTGCATGAATTGCATAGAACAGACGAGATATCAAAAAAGCAAAGAATTTTGAAAAATGGACAAAAACATTTGGAAAAATGGAAAAATGGACAAAAACATTTGGCCATGAAAAATCTTTAAGATGGAAAAGTTGTGCATCTTTCAAATGGATGTTTTATTGCAGCTTGGCCAAATATATGTTTTTTTTCAATTTTTCATCTAAGTTTTGGTCAGCAGATGGTTTCGCTTCACTGAATTTGCACCAATTAAAAAAACTAAGATTCGAAAAAATTTCATGATTTATCGCTGAATGACAAAAACGTTAGACAAATCCTAAAAAAATATTTGAAATTAAGGAGTAGCAAGTTTGAAAATTTTTGACACTATTACAGAAGAACTAAAGATTATTAGCCAATCGGTTTAACATTTTTTTAAAAAGATTTAGAGGAGGAACATTGACGGTGAACATTATTAAATTTTTGGTTTGAAAGTATATAACTTCATTGCGCAGTGTCTCCCATCATAAATGCAAGAAACAAAAAACAGGGATTCTAAAAGGAAATTTCCTTATGAATATGTTTGCCGACAAAAAAAGTCCGAGAAGGAGTACGAACAAGAATAACTGTACAATCTCTTGAAACCAACAAAAGTTGTTTGAAAACAAAAACCAAAAACCGTGATGCTCAAACTCAACTTTCGAGATTGAAGTTGCTTTTTGATACCTTAATTTCAAAAAAAGCAAAAAAAGTGTTGCTTTTATGACTGTCTTAGACAAACGCAAGAAATCAAACTATTGATTAGTATCTTTCTACGGAACAATCCAAAACTCACTGATATCTTTATTTTTTGACATCAATTTCTACAACCCCAAAAAAATGTTTTTACCAAAGTCAAAACAGCCTTACATAAGGACTGATCCCTTGGCAAACATGTTAGAGAGACAATCAGAGACAAAATTGACAAATAAAAGCATTCAAACTTCAGCCAAATTTAAAACAATTTTGTGTTAAATTTTTGAAATTTTATACGCCTTGATTTGTATTAAGATGCAATCGTTTAATCAGGTGCTAGAGTAAAAATAACCTTATAAGCCCACATAAAAGTTATTAAAAGCACTGCGATATAGCTTTAGTTGGTGTACAATTTCTCAGCTCTGAAAAACTCAGACGAAGGTAAAACTTCAACTCTTGAACTGAAAAATATTAATTCGCATATGAAACCGTCACGAATATAAGAACTCAGTTAGTAAAACGCTGAAAACCGCAATAATGCACATTTTCCAAGCATATTTAATAATGCATATAAGTCCTAACAATAATTTACAGGTCTTGTGATGTGGGTCTTGATTGTTCAGAGGCAGGAAATAAATTGAGATAATAAAGAATCAAAGAACGCAGATAACTCCAAAAAATCTGAACAAAAAACAATTTTATGAAGTGAAAAGTTTAACCAGATTTTCAGCAATTACCTCCTTTCAACAAAAAATCAACGGGCCAGTATTAGATTGAGATTAATGATGTCCCAAGAAAAATGAAGGGAATTTATTCAAATGTCATTTGACTAATTTTGATCCAGATTCTGAATCAAAAGGGTTCTTATAATCCATTTATAAGCTCATGTTTGAAAGCACATACAAAAAACTAGACGCAGACCAAGCAAACCAAAATGAGGATATTGAACAGACCATACAGAAGCGAAAAGAGGACGGGCATTGGCTATTGTAGTCCCTGACCGGAACAAAAGGAGCTCTGGCAACAAACCCAAAAAACAATGGACCAGACCTACACAATCTTAACCAACTGTCTTCAATTTTAGAAAAGTTAATCATTGATATTTTCTGTTTAAGTAGACAATCTACCTTTGAAAAAAGTTTTTTTTATGAACAGTGCGAAAAGTGCGAAAAGTTCTCCAATACTTTATCGGAACTGTAAGTGGATTGAATTTCTTTTCATTGAACTGAAAATTTTTATTTATTATTTTTATTTCCATAGTGAATTCAGATTATTTACATGCTCAACTTTTTCCTGAGCACTATTTTTCAGGCTGATAAGTTCTTCTGAGAAATTATGCCACTGTATGATTTTGGCATGTAATTCAAAAAAATTTAAGAAAATCTGGGTTGTAATGACTTTTTACTCTGATCATTGTAATTCTTTACATGGTCATGGTATTTGACAGATTGAAATAGAGAACGAAAATTAATATGATTCAGCGCTTTAAAAATGTGAGCACAGTACACATAAATAATAAATAACGGCTGCTGCTGATACAAAAACAGTCAATTCAACCGGTAACAGCATATTTTGCAAAAGACCGTATATTGTGAAAGTGTAAAAATGATTTTTTTGTGGGGAATGAAATGGACTGAGTAAATTTTTAACAAAAATGCGTTGAATGCAGAGAACAAAATATTCTGTGAAAAGAAATAATTGCTTACAATAAAATTACAAATAATGTACATTGGCAAAAGTTGGGATGTTGCGGTGTCCTGTGGTAAAAAAAAGTTAAATGGACTGCTGGATAGTGCCCGATTCTTTTCCCTGTGAATGCCAATTATTTTTAATTTTATTGAATAGACCCCTAAACATACTAAAGAGTTCACATTAGGTAACACACCTGTGCATCGTGTGATGTTTGTCCATCTCTCTGAGTAAATTGAAACTCCTCCACAGTGACTGGTGATGATAGAAGCGAAACTCAACTCATAGGACGTGCCAGCTTCAGGCAAGTTAATCAACATATACGATGATACAGAAGCAGGGTTGACTGGAGTCGTAGTGAATGGCACCGGATCCCCGCTAGTTGTATTGGTCACTCCCATAAGCTTGTACTGGTCAATTTTACCAATTGGAACAGTTTTTAGTTGGTCTGAGGGGCGCACCCACACGCGAATACGAGAGACGTCATAACCATAGGCACGATTGTTTAAATCAGGCGGATATGGAGCTGAAAAAAGCGGCGAGCTTTACAGTGTTCAAAAGAATGCTTTTCGCTCATTTATATCTAAATACTTGTAAATCTAACAAAGTGGTGTCTATGCCATGATTCATTTGAGCAACTGTATTTAGAGCAACTACTGAAGTGTTTCAAAAAATGTCTAAAAATATGTCTCATCTTAACAGTTTTAACTTAAAAATATGTCTCCTCTTAACAGTTTTAGCTAATTTGAGCAGTGAAAAACTTCAAGCAATTTGTAGGGCAAAAGCAATTATTATGGATAAAAAGTCAACAAAATTGCTATTTTCTGTTTGATTTCAAAATAAATGCAAGAGTGTGACAATAAGCCAAGGCACACTTTTAACTTGTCTTAGGCCACATAAGTGACGCAAATTATCGTTAATTAGTTGCCTAATTAGTCGCTTCGGAAATTAAGAGCTTTTAAAGAGTCGCCATAATTTCCCCGTTGACACTCCGGGTTAATCCAATTCCTACTTAAGTTCCAAAATGGACTAAATTGGTCTGAAGTTTTGGACGGGAGATAAATCATTATGACTAGTGAAAACATTAATGCCAATTCATGATTCTAGCTTGCCATATTGAGCCCAAAACCGGACAGGAACAAGATTTCATTCGAATAATGAACGCAGACGTGACGCGCCAAGAATATGCACTCAGCACTATAACTGTTTATTCGACGAACTTGTGTCTGCCTACAACAAAAAATCTGAAAAGAGTTTCCGCGACACAAGATTCTCGATAGGAACTCAAAAACTGATTATGAACAAGCTGAAAAAAGTCTTTAACAATGAAAAACTACAAACGAGACCCATGGCTAAAGCACTTAAAAATTTAAACATAGCTGACAGATTGCCAGAAAATAGCTCCAATAGCTTCATAGATCTGCCGTCTCAAAAAACAATAAAAAAGACAGACCAAAAAATTAGTCTTTTCATTGAAGGCTGATATGTTATATTTTGACTAACAATCTGTAAGTTTTTGCTACATCTATTAGCTGCTCTCTAATAACCTTCATTTAGAGTGACACACACCCATTTGACCTTATCTCTTTGAATTAAAGTAAATAAAAGTCAATTTCAAAGTGAGTGAGAAATTTCAAAGTTCAAAGTGAGTCAATTTCAAAGTTCGAAGTCATTTTTGTGAGTGAGGTAAGTCAAATGTGACCAAAAATTAAATCACGCAATTGAGTAAAAAAAAACTCGCTCCACAAAGATGAAGTCACGCACGCACTTCAGGTGAAATTGCATGAACAAATGAACAAAAAGCAGATTTGAAGTGGTTGTGACGTCATATGGTCGTAACAAAAATCGCGACGACGAAATAAAAAACAAAGCAGGACAAGTCCTGACGTACAATTCAAAGAATTTTCATTGACTAAACAGAAAACTAGACCTAGAACGACTAGGAATTCTAAAACAATTTAGAAAAAAAATCCTATCCAAAAAATTGAAAAAACAATAAAGATCAAAGTGAAATTGCGGCATGTGAACAAAAAACCACTTGCGAGAAAGCGAATTTTTGTTCAAACACCATTTTCTGACTCTACTTTAAAATTAGAGCGAAGAAACTTCACGCCGCAAAATTTTTTGCTTTTTTGCTCCATTTCCTGTTTCGGGGTGACCAAAATCACTACTTCAATTTGACTTCAAAAATCAAGAAAATGTGTGAACAGATCTTAAAAAAAGACAGCTCCCCAATACAATTCGAATTCTTTGAATTGTAAAAAACCAAGAGAAGGCCAATAATAACCTCAGCTATCGCTGTGCGGCTATTAAAAACGAAACAGAACCACTCCAAAACAAAAGATGACAAAAACAAGATCAATGAACAAAGACAAGAGATAATTGAAAATGTCTGAATCGTAAAATGTTGTTTTAATAAAAATTCCCAAAATAGAAACTTAAAGAGAAACGAACTGAAATTGCGACGAGTTTCAAAGCTTAAATATCACTTCAAATGGATACAAAAAAACAGATAGCGCAGAACAGCCAAAACACAAAACAGGGAATTTTTCTAGAACGCTTGGAAAAACAAAATGGCTGAAAACATAGTTCCAGGAAACAAATATAATTTCAGGGAAAAACTATCCAAAATTGAAAATATATCCGGAAAAATGTCAAAAAATAGCCGCGGTTGACCCGCTCGCCACACATTGGGATTGAAACAGAAAAATAAAAAATAGATAGAAAGTGACAGAATTTTTGAAGTGTCATTTTTTTTTATTAAGTTTGCAAATTTTTATATTCGATTATATTATAAAATTACACTTAATTCAGCTTCTTAATTCAAAACCATTAAGCACAATACTAATGTCCGCTAGCAATCTTTTTAATGAACTTTGATAAACCAGTGTACTATGGCTAAAAAGCCAGGCTTTATATGCTTATCCTGTATCTTCTGACCTTTTAAGTTTGCTCTTTGACTTGAAACGTATTCATTTTGACTGTATTTTAATGCATGAAATTAAAAAACTTTGCAGGACAAGTCCTGATGTACAATTCAAAAAATTTTCATCGACTAAACAGAAAAACTAGACTTAGAATGTACTATGAGTGAATTCAGAAAACCATTTTAAAAAAATCAGAACAAAAAATAAGAAAAAAACAGAAAATCAATATCAAAATGCCGCATGTGAACAAAAAACCCCTCGCGAGATATGAAAATTTAATTCAAACAAAAAACTAGGCCTAGAATGAGCTGTGAATGGATTGGGAAAACCAGTTAGAAAAAAATCGGATCCATAAAATCGAAAAAACGGTAAAAATCAGAGTGAAATTGCCACAAAAAACCACTACCGAGAAACCGAATTTTTGTTCAAACACCGTTTTCTCACTCTACTTTAAAATTAGAGCAAAAAAAATTCACGCCGCAAAACCACTCGCTTTTTCGCTCCATTTCCTGTTTCGGCGTGACCAAAATCACTACTCCAATTTGACTTCAAAAATCATGAAAATGTGTGAACAGATCTTAAAAAAAAGACAGCGCCCCAATACAATTCAAATGCTTTGAATTTTAAAAAAATCAATTCATTTGAAACAGTGAGTGAAGTAAGTCAGAGGTCAAACGCGTAAATCGTGACTTATGTAAAACGAAAAACGTGATCAAAAAGTAAAGTGATTAACAAAAAGTAGAGCGCCCAGCTCAGAGCTGTTAAGAAGCTGACGGCGGCCGTTAAACAAAGAAAAAATTAAACTGCAAAAGTACCAGACTATTGCAAAAAAGCCGCGGAACAAACGGGTATCGAAGTTCGAGCAAAAACCTAATGACCACTGAATGAAAAGAAGTTGCGACTGCAGTAGAAGAAAAAAGCAGAAGATAACAAGGAAGAAGAGAAAAACGAAAGCATAGCTGGCAGGTTGTCAGAAAAAAGCCGCAACAGCTTCGTAGACCTGCAGCCTCAAAAAGATAAAAAAACAGACCCACAAAAAACCTTAAAGCTTTCTTCTTATATTTTGATTACAAATCTGTTTAACTTATTGCTACTTTTAATAGATGCACTCAGATACCCTTTATTTAGAGTGGAATGCACTCACTTGACCTTATCTCTTTGAATTAATGTACATAAAAGTCAATCTCAAAGTGAGAAGGTCATTTTTGAGAGTTAGGTAAGTCAAATGTGACCAAAAACTCAATCACACGAATGAATGAAAAACTCGCTCCACTAGGAGTGAAAATGACGTCATGCACGCAATTAAATTAAAATTGCATGAACGAATGAACAAAAAGCAGATTTGAACTGGTTGTGACGTCATATGGTCGTAACAAAAATTTTGACGACAAAATAAAAAAAACAAAGAGAAGGCCAATAATAGCCTCAGCTATCGATTCGCGGCTATTAAAAGGAGATGCGTAAAAACAACATCAAGAAGAGGAAAGAGATGCAGAAGAACAACTGTATGAAGAAAACTAAAGCAAACAAGATGAAGGAGAAGAGCATGCAGAAGGAAAAGTAGAACTAGAATTAAGTGACGAGGATGAGGAAGAAGAAAAAGAAGAAGCAGAAGGAAAAGAAGAAGAAGAAGAAGAAGAAGAAGAAGAAGCAGAGCAACAACAACAACAACAACAACAACAACAACAACAACAACAACAACAACAACAACAACAACAACAACAACGACAGCAGCAGCAGCAACAACAACAACAACAGCAACAAAAACAACAACAACAACAACAATAACAACAACAACAACAACAACAACAAAAACAACAAGATTGAGAAGGGGATGAAGAAGAATAACCAAGAAAGAAATAAAAGTGAAAAAAAGAAGGAGTAGAGAAAGTAGAGGAAGATAAGGAGGTTGAAGAGGGAGAAGATGATGAACAAGAAGAGCAAGAGGATCAGCAACAAAAAAAACAGCGACACAATTGAGAAGGGAATGAAGAACGCATGAGAAGAAGAAGAAGAAGAAGAAGAAGAAGAAGAAGAAAGAAAAAGAAGAAGAAGAAGAAGAAGAAGAAGAAGAAGAAGAAGATGTTGATGATGATGATGATGATGATGATGATGATGATGATGATGATGATGATGCTGATGATGATGATGATGATGATGACAAGGAGCAGAAAGGGGAAGTAGAGGAGAAATAAAAGGGAGAACATAAAGAAAAGAGAGGAAGAGGAACAAAAACAGCAACATCAATAGCAACAAGATTGAGAAGAGGAGGAGGCAGAGGAAGAAGAAGAAGAAAAAGAAGCTGAAGAAGGAGAGAGAGAAAAAAAAGAAGAAAAAAAAAGATGAAGAAAAAATGGAAATGAATGGAGAAAAAGAAGAGCAAGAAGCGGAAACAGTCGAAGAAGAAGGAGAACAACGTACGTATGTTCCAGATTGCCATAAAAACGCCGCTAAAAAGAGACAAACACCGAAAGTAGAAATGGGTAACGTATTTTTGAAGTTGCTAAAATGTTACACTTTGATTTAGAATCTGTACAATTTAATGCCTCATATAAATAGTGGCTCCACAAAAAGCTCAATCATAGTGACGCACAATAAGTTGACCTTAATTACTTGAATTAGAGGTAAGTGAATTAATTATGATTGCAAGGAAATTCAGTTTTGGGACTAGGCAAAATCAAATGAGACCAAAAAAAGGTGGATCACAAGAGTGAACCAAACCGAAAAAATTGCTGTGTTAAGAGGGAAAATGATAGTCTCACGGGCAATTCATACGAAATTTTATAATTAAATGAACAAAAGGCATATTTCAAATGATTGAGACAATGGTCGTAACAAAAAGCTGGACGCCTAAAAAAATCGTAGTCGGAAAAATTTCAGATAGAGAAATGAATCCAAGTGTCTGAGTTTTAGAAAACGTAAAGGCAGCTGAGAGCATTACTTTTTGTCTTAAAGCATTCATTTACTTGACAGGATTTGTATGAAATATTTTTTCCTAAAAATCTACACGACAAAGCCGCGCATATTGATGGTTCCGGAACAAAATGTTTTTTTTTTATTATAAACATACCTGGCATCAAAGAAAAATGACTAAAATGCCTAAAAGGGATTGGAAAAAGCTATTCAATTATAAAAAAAACAAAAGGAAACAGTAAAAAAATGCAGAAAATAGCTTTTCACCGAAACCTAGCCTGATAAAAATTTGCAGCTGGAACTATAAAAATACTGTTAAGAAAAACCAATAATCTCTCAGCGATGCTTTAATTTAATTGAATTCAAAAGCGAAACAAAAAATTGAATCAAAATCTTTTTAAAAAAGCTAAATTCATTGATTTTCCAGCACCTAGAAGAAGAAAAGCTAATAAAACACTATAAGACTAAACGCAGTGCAAATTGGCAAAAAAATCATTTTTTATGTGATGCTTTTAAAGGTTCGCCCCGTTTTATGATTGGCTCTGCAAGCTAATCCGATTACAATTAGACTGAATTGGTGTCGTCTGAATTAAAATCACCAGATACTATTGAATTAATTGTTAAAAATTGATACCAAAAAGCTGAATATGCTTAAAAATTCATTTTCGTATTTTTATGAAATTATCCGGTAACGTTGAAACATGAACATTTTTTTAATGGACTGCAAAATTGAGGCAAAAGAATAGAAAAAAAATTGATGAGAATTTTTAAATGTAATCCATCAAGTTCTCAGAGCTGTAAGCTGTGCTATTTAAAACATATTAGACTGCAAACCAAAATCTGGAAAAAACTAAGAAAAGGAGTTAAAATCTATACTCTTCAAGACATATATAAAGCCGAGCTATAAAACAAACTTTATTTGTTCAAAACTTTGTTGGTTCTATTTGATTAGTATTTACTTGAGACCAATTTCAAAGAACTACTTTTCCTTGAGGCGAGTGATTTCTGTAGTCGAAAAACAGCTAGTTTTTTCCTAATCCACAATTAGTTTCGAGGGCGACCTTTCTGAAATCAACAGTCAATTAGGTTTTCCTTCATTTCTGTTTATATAACGCTATCTTAATAGATACTGCACAATAACGTTAATAGATACTGCACCCTGAACATAGCTGAAAATTGAAATATAGTTATCGATATCGTTGAGCCTCTCTAATCTTCACGCTAACACCAAAAACAGTCATCTTGGAAAATATTGTCGGACAATTCAGAACATGAAGTAAATCTGAACCCGATTCGCTCACTATAATCAATGTCAACACTTGCTTATAGTCCTAAACTTAGAAACTTGATAGTAAAAATGAGGACAAAATGAAATAAATGTGCTCGATAAATGAGGCCTTGGCAGTTTATTCAAAGCTAATTTAAAGTTTAAAACAGTTTCAGGAATAAACTTTGAAATATATACAAAATCGTCATTGTACTGCTAAGCAAATGTTTCCAAAGATTTTCAGAAAATATGTATCTGTTAAAATTTTTTTACTTGATGAAAAATTTCAATAACAAAATATATCTCTTTATTTGATTTACATTCAGCGAATTATTACCTTTAGCTAACTTTTACTCTCCTTTTTTAATCTTATATTTAAACTAGATTTAGGATGAATTTGAATAAACAAGAAAACCAAAGCAAAAAGTCAAAAAGGCAACGTTTTCTCAAAAAAAGGAATTGGTCTTTTTTTTTACTTTTATAAACCATTTCTGACATTATATTATCTGGATGTAAAACAAAATTGCAAAAAAAATATTGTGTAGAAACATTGAAGCCAATATAACTGGGTTTGGAGAACTTTGAGAGATCTGATTCGCTTCTGAATAATTTATGGTTAATCTTCGTTTTCGGAAGTTCAATTTTATCAAAAGCATTTTTCGGCTCAGTTCGCTTCCTCTTTCGTGCTCTAAATTTATAAAAAAATATATTTTTGATTAAAAATAAAGGAACAGCAGTTAAATACTTTGCCACTAGCAGTTAAAACAAGGAATGCTTGTGCTGCTTTCAGTAGAATGTAGGCTAATGTTTTATCCACCATAACTTATAAAAAACATTAAACTTTCCAAGTGGTTTCATATCACCTCTTTTTACAAATTCAGTTCCAAGTTTAACAAAGAAACAATAACATTTCGTGAGATCTCTCAAAAAATAATTTATTTTAAATTCTGAACCAATTCTATTGGCCCCCAAAAACTTACGCTTTGATAATTATCATGCAAATAAACTTAAATGAGCTGACTTGATTTAACTTTTCTGAAAAAAAAAACAAAACTTAAAAAAATGACTTTTAGTTTTAGATCAGTTTGATAGATAATGGGCGACCAAATGCTATTCAGATATCCAGCAAGTTAATGCTCACAATAACCCATTCCAGTAGTTTCTGGCCTTAGTTTGTTTTGATCGTACAATTCTCCACAGCAACATTATTGTAAAATATCTGTTTTTCTTTGTTTTTTTTTGTTAAGCAGCAATCCGAATAAACATTTAGAGCTTTTTTCTCTTGATATGTTAAAATCAAAATCAGAAAAGGCGGTTTATAGCTGGCAATTGCAAATTTAATCGCACTAATACCGTATTCTACAAAATTTAGTCTATAATGTAATATTTATTGAAATGTAAAGAAATTAGGAAAACATAGATATATATGACAACGGAAGCTTTCTACACAAAAGAAAAAGAAAACAAAACTTAGTAAAAAAACTGTAAATAAGAAAATATAGCAAAAAAGAATACACTAAAAAAATGCTGTGAGAACGCAAAATCGGAAAGAAGGACATTTTTCATACAATAGATTGTTTTTTTTTGCTTTATTTAAGGTTTGAGTTCTTCGTTAAGCAGATCTTTCTGATGTGCAAATTCTTTTTTCTGTGTTCAATTTATTAATTGTAAATTTTTGACAAAACGTAAAGTACGGCAAATATAAGCATAACAACACAGTTGGGCCGGAATAAAGAAAATAAAAACGTACTCAAAGTTTTGCATTAAGTTTAATCTTTCAAAATTTGTTTCCCTGCGATCTTCAATTTCACTGAAAACATCAGCAGAACTATGGAAATAGAAATATATGTCGATTACTCTCTATGGTTCCCAGAATCTTCTCAGGCAGTAGATAACCACATGACTTTAGACAAAATGAAGATTTTTCGAGTTTGCGTCTATTTTTTTCTTATACCAAAATGTTTTCTAAGCTACAGACGAGAGAAACTTTTGTAAGTTACCTGTGTGAGAGCACACACAAAGTTGATAGTATATGAAAATCATAAACTGAACAAAATGAAGTTGGAGTTCCTCAAGACACCCAAAAAGCGCTGACAATTCCAAAAGTAGCGAACAAATGAAATCAATTTTCTGCTGCAGAAAAAATGATATAGTTATCCAAACTAAAGGTCGACGAGCGCTGACTAATTAAGAGTTGATTTTTGGGGTTGATATTTCCAAAAATGAAAAGGCTGAGGTTTAGCGTACTTAGCCATTTTTTGAGGCAAAGGTGCTGATTTTTAAATATTTTCCGCAAAATCAACAATTGGATGAAAACTCAATAATGTAATCAGATGAGCGGAAAAATTTGGAAATGTAATCTTAAAGCTATCATAATCATTCGAACGGAAATAAGTAGATCTTTTCGTAAACAAATTTTTTCGTTAGTAAACTAATGTAAAACAAAAAAAGCAGACTTCTTTTATAAACAACCTTGACAGAGCACATCTAGGACGTGTTTTGACAGATTAGAAACTAATCAATCGTTGAATTCATATTGGTCCCCACTAAAACAGTGCATGAGACAGACATGGAGTGTATCAAATGGACTTCTGTCACCAGTAAATTATCCTCCGTATACTAGCTGCTAGAGAACTACCATTTTGATAACATTGATACGGCGTTAACATCACTTTCTTATGGAATATAAACTTGAGTGTTTCCATTGGTCTGGTATATATTTTGGGGAAACACACGATGAGCCAACTTTTCATTTAGGTATGTATCCCTCCAGGCAGTTAATACATGAATTACAATACTGTTTCGGGTATGTAATAATCTGGTATGTAATGAAAACTGGGTTTTATTTTGCGTTTTCTGATTTTATCCCATGTTAAATTGATGTGAAAATTTTGTGTTACGCAGTTCCAAAAGATAATTTATTAAGTAAATAGGACAGATGTTCCGAGTTTTCAGTTTCGAGAGAGGATTTTTTGCGGGCTCTCAACCTTAATTTACGCTGATTAATAGTCTTACCAATCCATAATGCTACAAAATTGTAATACCCGGAAATCAAGCAAAGACTCTGCAAGCTAGGGGATTTTTTGCGACCCATAATTATACTCAGTTACCTGATGCAACTGAAAAAGGGGAAACGTTTATTCAAAAATTGGTCTCAGTAACACAATACAGTAACAAAGATTTAATTTATCTGTTCACAAACCTGTGCAAACAGTCACTGATTGGTAAAAACTGTCAGCTTCTGTCAATCCACATACACCAAAAGGCTTTTCAATTCTCACTGTCAGACTGTATTCGGTTGCTCCATCCAAATTAGTCAGTTCAAATTCAGTTGAGTTGAATGCTGCATTGGTAATATTCACATACGAAGTGTTTGTGGGTGTTGGGCTGAGATATGCTGAGAACGTATCAAAGGATCCCGGAGTTAAAGAGACTGATTCAATCACAACTTTGTTTTCGAAATAGCCGTAATTTGAGTGGACCTGTATGTTGGGTTCAGCAGGTGCTGAAACAATTTTTGCTCGAGTAATTACTGCATAATTACGAAAAAATACTGCAGTCAGTAGAGGTAGAAATAGGCACTATAAGCAAACGATACAGGAGATCATACCCGCCCTTAATGCGAATATGCTCGATTGTTACATTTACCAATACTCTCTACTAATAATAAATTAATCACAATTTTACACAAAAACACTAAAATAGCCATTTTCTCATTTTCAGCAAAAACACCAAACTATACAGTAAAAAATGAAACTTTTTTCCAAATTTTCCTAATAAAATGCTATAGAACCATTGTGAAACTTGTAATCAAGAATTCGCAAGAGGTCCCATTTGAAGCACAAAAATTTATTAGTGTCGAAAACACAGAAGTCAACTATTATTTAACATTGAGTTTTATAGCTCATTAGCTTCAGAGTGTAAGGAATAATTCAGTAAAACACAACTTCCAAAAATAACCTTCACGCATGTTATAACAAAACTAAGAAACTACAAAATCTAAATCAAGAAGATGTTTCAAAGATAACTGCAGTTTTATTATTTTCACTATAAAAGTGTCAGTAAAAACAAAAACAGAATATTTTTCTTTGGATAACGTATTTATAGGAAGACTAGTTGCATCCAGATTTTTTTCTCCATTTAATTTAAATATAACTGCTAAAAGATTAAATAGAGCACAAACAAAAGTAATTATAAAAATGTGTACATTGATGATGATTCGGAAGATTTAATTATTGAAACAGAATTTTCACATTATGAAATGATCGAATCTAAATTAAAACAAAAGCACCTATCACATAAGGAAAATCTTGAAGCTAAAAAGATATTTAAAAAAAATGCGGAGATTCTATATTACTGGACTTGAAAGAAGATTTAATCATACTATCACGAGTCTTTGAAAACTTTCGAAACACAGGCTTATCAATGTTAACACTGTTGAAAAAAAAATGTTAAACAGAAGAATTGTGATAAAGACACAAATAGCATTTTACTGACTAATGAAAACAGAAAAATAGTAGGTATGGCAAATGTTCTTGTGGATAGGTTTACCGAATTATGGAAAATTTATACGCAACCTAAACATTTAACTCTTACATTCTATATTAATTGGACACGCAAAATTTTTGTCATTGTGCAGTTTAAGTATTACCTTGAAACATTACCATTGTGTTTTAAAATAATCACTATAGTTATCATTATGATGGTCATCATCATGATCACTATCATTATCAATATCATTATTTTTTATCAGTATCATCATCATTATCATTATCATTATCATTATTATTATCACTATCATTATCATTATCATTATCATTATTATTATCATTATCGTTATCATTATCGTTGTCATTATCATTATCCTTATCATTACCATTATCATTATAATTATATCTATCATTATCGTTTTCATTATTGTTATCCTCATCATTTTCTTTATCATTGTCACTACCATTATCATTATCATTATCAATAGCATTATCATTATCTTTATCATTATCAAATTTGTTATCAATTTCATTACTATTACGATTATATTTAGCTTTATGATCATCATTATTCTTTTACTCACTTTATGAAAAAGATATACATACATATATATATATATATATATATATATATATATATATATATACTAAACTAAATATTCAGATATATATTTCTATATATATATATATATATATATATATATATATATATATATACATATATAAATATATGTATGTATGTATGTATAAATATAAATATAAATATATATATATATACATATATATATATGCATATATAAACATGTTTTTATTTTTTTACAAACATATATATAATTTTATATTATCATTGTCAGTATCATTATCATTATCAATAACTGTACCATGATTATTATTATTAATGTCATTATCATTACCGTTATCATTATCCTCAGCATTTTGTTTATCATTGTCTTTATTTTTATCATTATCATTATCATTATCATTATCATTATCATTATCATTATCATTATCATTATCATTATCATTATCATTATCATTATCATTATCATTATCATTATCATTATCATTATCATTA
>NW_027452379.1:40000-51647 GCF_964194025.1 Convolutriloba macropyga | reverse complement strand
GTTAACACTAAGACCGAGGGGTCTTAGAGAGCCCTCTAGCGGGGCGAATAGAGCTAGATCGAGCCTTGGGAAAGCTAGATCGAGCAGGACTGAAGCTAAGCAAGAGACCGAAAGGTCTGTCTGGTCCTCCTAGAGAGGCCAAGAGAAAGTACGAGAAGCTAACTAAAGCTTGATCAGGCCTTCAGCAAGCACGACCGAGCTGTACCGGAGCTAACACTAAGACCGAGGGGTCTTAGAGAGCCCTCTAGCAGGGCGAATAGATCTAGATCGAGCCTTGGGAAAGCTAGATCGAGCAGGACTGAAGCTAAACGATAGACCGAGAGGTCTGTCTGGTCCTCCTAGAGAGGCCAAGAGAAAGTACGAGAAGCTAACTAAAGCTTGATCGGGCCTTCAGCAAGCACGACCGAGCTGTACCGGAGCTAACACTAAGACCGAGGGGTCTTAGAGAGCCCTCTAGCAGGGCGAATAGAGCTAGATCGAGCCTTGGGAAAGCTAGATCAAGCAGGACTGAAGCTAAACGATAGACCGAGAGGTCTGTCTGGTCCTCCTAGAGAGGCCAAGAGAAAGTACGAGAATCTAACTAAAGCTTGATCGGGCCTTCAGCAAGCACGACCGAGCTGTACCGGAGCTAACACTAAGACCGAGGGGTCTTAGAGAGCCCTCTAGCAGGGCGAATAGAGCTAGATCGAGCCTTGGGAAAGCTAGATCGAGCAGGACTGAAGCTAAACGATAGACCGAGAGGTCTGTCTGGTCCTCCTAGAGAGGCCAAGAGGAAGTACGAGAAGCTAACTAAAGCTTGATCGCGCCTTCAGCAAGCACGATTGAGCAAGACCGGAGCTAACACTAAGACCGAAGTGTCTTAGAGAGCCCTCTAGTGGGGCGAATAGAGCTAGATCGAGCTTTGGGAAAGCTAGATCGAGTAAGATTGAAGCTGAAAGAGTGTCAGAGGAGCAAATGAACCTCCAAAAAGTGAAAATCAAATTTTAGAAAAAAAACACAAGTTAAATACTGCATGGACAGTAATTCTATGTGTGGGGCATTATTAGGGAGAGGTGTCTTGTCAAAATATGGCTGGACTAAAGACCTCAACCCGGATAGGGTGGAAGGCCCTATGATTGGTCTGTTACTAATCGGTGACCGATAAAGACCTGACCAAGGCCTGTAGTAAGCTTGGTTAGGCATTACAGAAGATAACACTAAGACCGAGGGGTCTTAGAGAGCCCTCTAGCGGGGCGAATAGAGCTTGATCAAGCCTTGGGCAAGCTAGATCGAGCAGGACTGAAGCTAAACGATAGACCGAGAGGTCTGTCTGGTCCTCCTAGAGAGGCCAAGAGAAAGTACGAGAATCTAACTAAAGCTGGGTCGGGCCTTCAGCAAGCACGACCGAGCAGTACCGGAGCTAACACTAAGACCGAGGGGTC
The DNA here is from genome assembly GCF_964194025.1 of Convolutriloba macropyga. Lineage (NCBI taxonomy): Eukaryota > Metazoa > Xenacoelomorpha > Acoela > Convolutidae > Convolutriloba > Convolutriloba macropyga. The sequence continues at coordinate 50,226 of NW_027452379.1, read as the reverse complement.
TTAGAGAGCCCTCTAGTGGGGCGAATAGAGCTAGATCGAGCCTTGGGAAAGCTAGATCGAGCAGGACTGAAGCTAAACGATAAACCGAAAGGTCTGACGGGTCCTCATAAGAGGCATGGAGAAAGATCTGATACTAAAGTACCTCTCGGAAGTAATAAAATATGCCTGATGAAGCCGGGTATGATGTTTGTTGTTTGATGGCATTCATCGATTAGGTCTGGTGGATTCCCCATTACTCCGAGTGGTACTAGTAGAGGCTCCTACAGGGGTGAGCAAAGCGAGATCAAGCCTTAGGCAAGCTAGATCGAGCAGAACTGAAGCTGAAAAGCAAAATAAATGACAGGTCTGTCCAAATCAATAAACTTGAAATCCAGTGTGGTCACCACGGGTCACGAGGTGAATTCCTAGCGATTGTCTGCTGAACGTATAGGAAGGCCCGAAACGAACGATAATTTCATTGCACAGTGGAGATACTATACGTTCAGGAGTAGCATACATCGGGTTTGATCTATGATCATGTCTGGTCTCCGAGGATCCACCGGGTTACCAACTGGCACCGCTGTACTGGGTGTAAAACTGGGCCACCTGAAGTCCCGGGTGTAAAACTAGGTGCCTCTGTGCCAAAGTAGCGGCTTGCGTAGTGCATTATGCCTCCGGCTTGCGAAATGGTTATAAGCAATAACAACAGGACGCCGCGGGGTGTTCACTTAAAGGAGTAACGTTCTCTCAAGGGAGGGGATCTAAAAATCTTGATAAAACATTTATTCTATGCAAAATTTGTGCGCAAATTTTGCAAAGTAAAAAGCTGCACTGTAGCAAATTCTATGTGTGTAGCATTATTAGGGAAGTGTTGTTTGATGGCACCTCTCTACTTGATGCACCAAAGAACTACCTTGATGGCTCATGACCGCTGGTAATCTGTCGTCGCTAGTAGTTCGGAACTGAGAACAAATATGTTCGCAAATTACAACAATTATACAGCATATTGCTGAATAAAGCAGAACCGAATAATACTCAGTGACTTTACACCAAGACTGACTAATGTCTGGATTGTATCGTCCTACTCGAGTAAGGCGAAGAAAAGCTAGAAAGATACGCTTTTCACAAAGCAGGCTTAATGCATGCAAACCAAGGAGGAAGGAGTGATGCCCCTCCTTATAATAAGCAGAACCAAATAAAGAACAGACAGCATCATCTGTACAGTGACCAAGAAGAGGTGAAACTTCTGTATGTGAAAAGGCAATTTGAGCGAGATTTATTAGCAGACTAGTATTATGTTGTTTCTAGTAGGCGAAAGCCGAAACATCAACATGTGAAAATCTGATATTAAATCCTCAATCATTTTCCCTAGTATTATACAGCTATGAGTAACCTTAATTGGACACGGCAATTATTGCTGACCGGTGAAACTTTCGCATGGGAAAGACACACACACTTCTTGACAAAGCAATAAGTATTATGCTGTTTCTAGTACGCGAAAGCAGAAACATCAGCATGTGAAAGTTGTGAAGTTGAAGAATTTTTGTGTTGAGTACGATGTTGTTACTAGTAACCATGTCGACAGCTGAGAACTGTTCTCTAACCAATAGAAGGTGAAACTTCTGTATGTGAAAAGGCAATTTGAGCGAGATTTCTTAGCAGACTAGTATTATGTTGTTTCTAGTAGGCGAAAGCCGAAACATCAACATGTGAAAATCTGATATTAAATCCTCAATCATTTTCCCTAGTATTATACAGCTACTAGTAGCCGTAATTGGTCAGGGAAACATTGTTGACCGGTGAAACTTCACATGGGAAAGACACACAAATTACTTGACAAAACAATAAGTATTATGCTGTTTCTAGTATGCGAAAGCAGAAACATCAGCATGTGAAAGTTGTGAAGTTGAAAAGTTTTTGTGTTGAGTACGGTGTTGTTACTAGTAACCATGTCGACAGCTGGAAAGCTGTTCTCTAACCAATAAAAGGTAAAACTTCTGTATCTGAAGAGGCGGCGTGATTGAGATTTTTAACAGACTAGTATTATGTTGTTTCTAGTAGGCGAGAGCCGAAACATCGACATGTGAACATCTGGTTTTTAAATCATGAGTCAATTCTCCCTAGTATGATACAGTTGTTAGCCGGTATTGGTAACAGTAGAACAGAGATTTGGAGGGCAAAACCTGCTCATGGGAAATGCTCACAGAGCGCTATCTACCAGTACACATAGTATTATGCTGTTTCTAGTACGCGCGAGCCGAAACATCAGCATGTGAAATGTGTAATCGTGGGTAACTCTAAGTGTGTAGAGTACTGTGTAGTAACTAGTAGCCATGCCAAAGCATGCATTGAAACTCTTCGTGATTTAAAAAGCTCAAAGCAAGATTGACGAGGCCGCAAGGCTATGTCTTTCTAAATTCGAACAAATCGAAAGATTGTTCAAAGTACAATTAAACTGATTGATCCTGTCAGTTGCCATATGCTTGTCTGAAAGACTAAGCCATGCATGTGCAAGCGAAGCTTGAAAAAGTGGAACCGCGAATGGCTCATTAAATCAGTTACTATCTATTAGTTGATTTGCAAGCTAAATGAATAACTGCGGTAACCCTGCAGCTAATGCATGCTGATTGTCCGACACTGTCGGAGACTTTTACAAGACTACACCGGGTGATTTGCTAAGTACAGACACATCCCGTGATGAGTCCTAGTAACTGAAAGATCCCAGATAGCTTCGGCTTGGGGACGGAACTTCCGAATTTCTGACCTATCAACCTATGATGGTAGTGTAACGGACTACCATGGTTGTGACGGGTAACGGGGAATCAGGGTTCGATTCCGGAGAGGGAGCCTTAGAAACGGCTACCACATCCAAGGAAGGCAGCAGGCACGCAAATTACCCACTCTCCGCACGAGGAGGTAGTGACTAGAAATAATGATATGAACCTTTATGGTTTGTAATCAGAATGGAATGGACTTAAAAGCTCCATTGATGAACGAGTAGAGGGCAAGTCTGGTGCCAGCAGCCGCGGTAATACCAGCCTCTACAAGCGTATGCAATAGTTGCTGCGTTTAAAAAGCTCATAGTTGGATCTGTTTGAGTAGAACGGCAACATGGTCTTCAGTTAAATCTGTTGACTCGTTCCGCTCATCCTTCGCATCGAAGAAATAGTTTGCACTTAAATGTGACGAACTGTGGAAACGGTGTTTTCACCCTGAGAAAATTAGAGTGTTCAAAGCATCCTTTGGGATCGAATAATAAAGCATGGAATAATGGAGAATGACCCGCTACTCGATTGATGCCGGTTGGCTGAGTGCGGTAATGATTGAAAGGAACAGACGGGGGCATTTGTATTGCTACGTTAGAGGTGAAATTCTTGGATCGTGGCAAGACAAACTACTGCGAAAGCATTTGCCAAGAATGTTTTCATTAATCAAGAACGAAAGTCAGAGTATTGAAGAGGATTAGATACCCTCGTAATTCTGACCATAAACTATACCAACCTACAATTTGTCAAAGTCGATCTTGACTTGGCAAGAGATTAACCGGGAAACCAAAGTTTATTGGTTCCGGGGGAAGTATGGTTGCAAAATCGAAACTTAAAGGAATTGACGGAAGGGCACCACCAGGAGTGGAGCCTGCGGCTTAATTTGACTCAACACGGGAAAACTCACCCGGTCCAGACATCTTAAGGATTGACAGATTGAATATCTTTCATGATTATATGGGCGGTGGTGCATGGCCGTTCTTAGTTAGTGGAGTGATCTGTCTGGTTAATTCCGATAACGAACGAGATCTTCTCCATCTAAATAATGAAATTCACTATATGTGAATTCAAACACTTCTTAGAGGAACTATGCGGAATTAAATACCGCAGATGAAGTGAGGCTATAACAGGTCTGTGATGCCCTTAGATGTTCTGGACTGCACGCGCGCTACACTGTGTACTTTTAGATTGAGTACTCAGCCCTTGGTCCGAAATGGACTGGGCAATCAGAGAAAAGTACAGCGCTTCAAGGGGATCGTCTGTTGTAACTTGCAGACGTGAACCAGGAATTCCTGGTACTTATGAGTCAACAACTCATAGGGATTACGTCCCTGCCCTTTGTACACACCGCCCGTCGCTACTACTGATTGGATAGTTAAGCAAGAATTGCAAATTCCTACTGTTGGGACTTCGGTCTCCGGCAACGGGATGAAGCGGATCGAGCTTAATTGTCTAGAGGAAGTAAAAGTCGTAACAAGGTTTCCGTAGGGGAACCTGCGGAAGGATCAGTGATTGATTCCTTCGGGCATGGCTGCTGGTAGAGGCCATGTCTGTAGTGCGCATGACGCTCTGTCGCTAGAGATTGCTTGGCAACCAATCTCGAATTATGTATCGAGCTCAAAAACTACTTGTGTGGATACATAGTTCAGCAGTCATGGCAAGGGACTGCTTAAAGGGAGACTAGTTAGCAAAAGCAGCCTAGCAGAACTGCAGCTATCTAGATCTCAGAAGCTGGGTTATAGAAGCCCAGCTATAGACTTGTGAATGAGAAAGGCCTAAAAAGGTCCACAAGTCGCGTGGTTAGAACCGACACGCAAAAATCCCAGCGAGTGACAGAGCGTTGCGCTGTTCAGTGGGAAAGAGTTGAGCTACTCGGGGCGCCCACTGAACTTGCTCCGAGCCAAAGGCTCGAAAAAACACAGCTTAGCCTCAGATCCTTTACATAGAAGGCTAGCTAAAATAAACTTACCTTGGACGAGGGTAAAGTTTAGTCAGTTCTTAGGGGAGAGTAATCCACAGCTTCTCGCCCTCTGAACATTCTCCCAGATATGTAGGTCTGGGAGAGTCTCCTCCTGTTCTTCGGAATCTGGAGGTAGACAAAGACAGTACGATACGATCTTGCATCGGGATGACTAACCGATAATGATCATAATCTGACAATTTTTCCGGCTTGAGGCACCGGAGTCAGATTAAAGACACATACTGAACTAAAGGCGTATGTGCAAAGCTTGTCGGAGTGTAGAGAGTCAAGCTGAGTTGACTCGTCACGTGGTGATGACAACAGCCATGTGCAAAACACTCACAACTTTATCGTCTATGTGGAAAAGGTTGCTAACAGCGCTCTCTATGAGAGGCCCTCGCATATAACTATACGAGGAAAAGGCGATAGAGTTGTTTGAATGTGGGGCAGGTTCATCGACAAGCTAAGTTGATCACATTCTTGTTGTGGCATCCTACTAGAATTGGTCACGGTCTGCACCAACTCTCCCCAAGTTGGCCAGACTTAAAACTAGAAATAAGGTTTGCAGCTATGTGAACCTAGAAACTGTAAAGGAGTTGAAAGAACTTAAAGGAATTGAAAGAGGCCTTGAGGTATATCCTCTTGGTAAAGACCCACAAAAGCTCACAAAAGTGGCTTCGAAGGGCAAAACTGGTTCATCCAAAACAATTGGAGAGCTTAAAGCAGAACCAATTCGAATGAAACACTATTGGTGAAACTTCATCATGAGAACGTCACAAGCTGATCACGCTCTATGATATGACTAGTATTATGTTGCTTCTAGTAGGCTAAGCGCAAGCCGAAACATCAACATGTGAAAGTCGTAGAATTTTGCAATCAAACTGTGGCTAGTACTGTGATGTTACTAGTAACCTGGTGTTCCGTCATATGGCCAAGAGAGCATTTGAAGGCGAAACTTCTGCATGGGAAAGCTGCATCATGATCAAAATTTTATATCGAGTATTATGTTGACGTTAGTAGGCCTTGGCCGAAAACGCAGCATGTGAAAGGTATAGATAAAAGTTATTGTTGCAGTCAGTACTGTGTAGTTACTAGTAGCTGGATTTAAGCTCAAAATGAGACACTGTTGGTGAAACTTCATCATGAGAATGTCACAAGCTGATCAAGCTCTATGATATGACTAGTATTATGTTGCTTCTAGTAGGCTAAGCGCAAGCCGAAACATCAACATGTGAAAGTCGTAGAATTTTGCGATCAAATTGTGGCTAGTACTGTGATGTTACTAGTAACCTTGTGTTACGTCATATGGCCAAGAGAGCATTTGAAGGCGAAACTTCTGCATGGGGAAGCTGCATCATGAACAAAAGTTTATATCGAGTATTATGTTGACATTAGTAGGCCCTGGCCGAAAGCGCAGCATGTGAAAGGTATAGATAAAAGTTATCGTTGCAGTCAGTACTGTGTAGTTACTAGTAGCTGGATTTAAGCTCGAAATGAGACACTGTTGGTGAAACTTCATCATGAGAACGTCACAAGCTGATCACGCTCCATGATATGACTAGTATTATGTTGCTTCTAGTAGGCTAAGCGCAAGCCGAAACATCAACATGTGAAAGTCGTAGAATTTTGCGATCAAATTGTGGCTAGTACTGTGATGTTACTAGTAACCTTGTGTTACGTCATATGGCCAAGAGAGCATTTGAAGGCGAAACTTCTGCATGGGGAAGCTGCATCATGAACAAAAGTTTATATCGAGTATTATGTTGACGTTAGTAGGCCCTGGCCGAAAGCGCAGCATGTGAAAGGTATAGATAAAAGTTAGCGTTGCAGTCAGTACTGTGTAGTTACTAGTAGCTGGATTTAAGCTCGAAATGAGACACTGTTGGTGAAACTTCATCATGAGAACGTCACAAGCTGATCACGCTCTATGATATGACTAGTATTATGTTGCTTCTAGTAGGCTAAGCGCAAGCCGAAACATCAACATGTGAAAGTCGTAGAATTTTGCAATCAAACTGTGGCTAGTACTGTGATGTTACTAGTAACCTTTTCTTACGTCATATGGCCAAGAGAGCATTTGAAGGCGAAACTTCTGCATGGGGAAGCTGCATCATGAACAAAAGTTTATATCGAGTATTATGTTGACGTTAGTAGGCCCTGGCCGAAAGCGCAGCATGTGAAAGGTATAGATAAAAGTTATCGTTGCAGTCAGTACTGTGTAGTTACTAGTAGCTGGATTTAAGCTCGAAGTGAGACACTGTTGGTGAAACTTCATCATGAGAACGTCACAAGCTGATCACGCTCTATGATATGACTAGTATTATGTTGCTTATAGTAGGCTAAGCGCAAGCCGAAACATCAACATGTGAAAGTCGTAGAATTTTGCGATCAAACTGTGGCTAGTACTTTGATGATGCTTGTAGCCAACCGAATTGGTTGAAAAGCCCAATAAGTAAGCTAACTTGGGAGAGCTTGTTGGAAACCAAATGCTACTAGATTGGTCCAAATACATCCTTCAACAGGGGATCACTTGGCTCGCTTTACGAAGAGGAGCACAGCTATATGTGTTAATTCGGTATGAATCGCAAGATTTGTTTACCGACCTCTCTAACGCAAAAGGCGGTCTCGGCTTCGGCTGTTGACTGCGTCCGATTCAGGGTTATATAACTCTCGATTGAACACATTGATGTTCTATTGTTGGTGCTTCCAATAAAATTGGAACACTTAAAGCAGAACCGATTCAAATAATAGCATTCTGATCAATGATTGCATTCCTTGATCAAGAACTGCTGGAGTCATTGTGATGGCGAATTTTCTTCATAAGAAAATTGCAAAGAGACGGAACTTAATGAGACTAGTATTATGTTGTTTCTAGTAAGCGGAAGCTGAAACAGCAACATGTGAAAATCAAGTTTTGTTCAATGATCTCGAGGCGATAAGTACTATGAAGCAACTAGTAGCCTAAGCATGACTCAGATTTGAGACAGTCAAAAAGACTGGCGAAACTTCTTCACATGAAAGTTACATAGAGAACTACAAATGTATACAGCGAGTATTATGTTGTTTCTAGTAGGCGAAAGCTGAAACATCAACATGTGAAAGTTGTCTGCAAACTGTAGAACGATATGTGATTAGTACTGTGCTGTTACTAGTAGCCAGTCTGACTGTAGAAGCCAAGACAAAGGGAAACTAATGCATCTGAAAAGGACAAGTTATGGAAAGGTATGCACGATAAGTATTATGTTGTTTCTAGTAAGCGGCAGCTGAAACATCAACATGTGAACGTCGTTGTGTACAGTAACCTAGAACTATATAGTCCTTAGTAACGTGCATTTACTAGTACCTGTAATTGGTATTCAGACTCAGGCAGTTTGGAATAGTTTGGCAAAGATGCACCAGAGAAAACTGGGATTTGATACAGAAATTGTTGAATACAAGTATTATGCTGCTTCTAGTAGGTTGAATCCGAAACATCAGCATGTGAAAATTGAAAACATTTCTGGTTCGAATTGTCACAAGTATTTGGTGATCTGAGTAGCCAAACTCACTACAACGCCAATTGAAGGCAAAAATTCTCAACGGGAAAAGCTATTCTCATTGTATGAGCTAACAAGACGAGTATTATGTTGCTTCTAGTAGGCGAAAGCCAAAACATCAACATGTGAAAGTCTTGCTGAACAAATTTAATGTTGTTGAGCTCAGTACCGTGTGAATTAGTAGCCATAATTGGCGAGCGAAAATTGAACTGGCGAAACTTCGTCTTTGGAAAATTGCAGATGCCGAGCACTTATTTTGCAACGAGTATTATGTTGACTGTAGTAAGCGAAAGCCGAAACAGCAACATGTGAAAGCTGTTGAAATTTGTGGTCATTTTGCAATAAGTACAAGGAGTGTAACTAGTAGCCAGGTCAAAATTTGGGATAAGAATGAGCAAAAATTCTGCATGAGAACAGTTGAAATTATGAAACTAAATTACAAAGACTAGTATTATGTTGTTTCGAGTACGCGAAAGCGGAAACATCAACATGTGAACGTTTGTAACGAAGTTTCGTTAATTTTCAGCCTAGTACTGAGCAAGAACGAGTAGCCTCATCTCCAATCCCACGCAAAATGTAGTGAAATATGTGAGTGAACCTTATTCACGGTGAGGGTTTCCCGAGGTCTGTATTGCAGCGAGTATTATGTTGCTTCTAGTAAGCGAAAGCTGAAACAACAACATTTGAAAGTTGGAATTAATGACTGAATGGAAACTTCGACCTGTGTTTGATAGTAGTAGCGAACAAAACTGCTGAATCGGTTTCTGTCTCATATTGGTCAGTGAACCAATTAAGAGACAATCAACTACATAACCTGAATTGGGCGAGAGAACCCCCTTAACTTAAGCATATCAGTAAGGGGAGGAAAAGAAATCAACTGAGAATCCCTTAGTAATGGCGAATGAACAGGGAAAAGCTCATCGGGAAGAGAAATGGCAACATTTCTCGGTGTCCGGTATGGTTTGATGCTAGACTGGTGAATTTGTCCTGATGTCTACTGGAAAGTAGCATCAAAGAAGGTGAAAATCCTGTAAAGGTCATTTTCGATACCAGTCATAATGGCTCATTCCTATGAGTAGAGTTGTTTGAAAGTGCAACTCGAAGCTGGAGATATGTCTCTCCAAAAGCTAATTATAAAGCGAGACCGATAGTAAACAAGTACCGTGAGGGAAAGTTGAAAAGCACTCTGAAGAGAGAGTGAAAAGTACGTGAAACTGTTGAAGGGGAACTGGAGTGAGCGTTACCATACTCAATGCCTTGATATTATATTCTCGGCTACCGAGTAGTGTAGTTGTCGTCTTTTGGCAAATCTTGTTAATGAATCGAGCAGAAGTTTTCCTCGGAATTCTTCTTGTTGATTCTAAACAAAATGAGATAAATTGATCTTGATTGCCTGTCTGACCTCAACTTCCTATTCAATGCTCTCTACAGCCCGTCTTGAAACACGGACCAAGGAGTGTGAGTTGCTTGCAAGTGTTGTCGCTCATTGAAAGCGCACACGCGAAATGAAAGTGAACAGTGTAATTTTTATGAATTGCACTACTTTGTGTGGTGAGGGCGCCGATTCGGTGTCCCGCAACCACGGACGGTTTTGCTCTTATTGCATGACTGATCCAGAGCAAGTAGCACACGACCCGAAAGATGGTGATCTATGCTTGGGCAGGGCGAAGCCACGGGAAACCATGGTGGAAGCCCGAAGCGGTTCTGACGTGCAAATCGATCGTCTGACCTGAGCATAGGGGCGAAAGACTAATCGAACCATCTAGTAGCTGGTTTCCTCCGAAGTTTCCCTCAGGATAGCAAAAGCTTGAGCAAGATTGAAAAATCTTCGCAAAGCAATTTCATCGGTTAAAGCGAATGATTAGAGGAATGGGGGAAAATTTTTCCTTCACCTATTCTCAAACTATAAATCGGTGAGATGTCCTTGTGACTTAATTGCACTTGGACTATGAATGCAAGCTTTTTGTGGGCCGCTTTTGGTAAGCA
>NW_027452379.1:10000-35000 GCF_964194025.1 Convolutriloba macropyga | reverse complement strand
TTGAATTAGCTTGAGTTAGCTTGAGTTAGCTTTAGCTAGCTTGGGTTAGCTTGAGCTAGCTTGAGTTAGCTCGGGTTAGCTTGAGTTAGCTTGAGTTAGCTTTAGCTAGCTTGAGTTAGCTTGAGTTAGCTTGAGTTAGCTTGAGTTAGCTTTAGCTAGCTTGAGTTAGCTTGAACTAGCTTGAGTTAGCTTGAGCTAGCTTGAGTTAGCTTGAGTTAGCTTGAGTTAGCTTTAGCTAGCTTGAGTTAGCTTGAACTAGCTTTAGTTAGCTTGAGTTAGCTTGAGTTAGCTTGAGTTAGCTTGAGTTAGCTTGTCTTAGCTTTAGCTAGCTTGAGTTAGCTTGAACTAGCTTTAGCTACCTTGAGTTAGCTTGAGTTAGCTCGGGTTAGCTTGAGTTAGCTTGAGTTAGCTTGAGTTAGCTTTAGCTAGCTTGAGTTAGCTTGAGTTAGCTTGAGTTAGCTTGAACTAGCTTGAGTTAGCTTGAGTTAGCTTGAGTTAGCTTGAGTTAGCTTGAGTTAGCTTGAGTTAGCTTGTCTTAGCTTTAGCTAGCTTGAGTTAGCTTGAACTAGCTTTAGCTACCTTGAGTTAGCTTGAGTTAGCTCGGGTTAGCTTGAGTTAGCTTGAGTTAGCTTGAGTTAGCTTTAGCTAGCTTGAGTTAGCTTGAGTTAGCTTGAGTTAGCTTGAGTTAGCTTGAATTAGCTTGAGTTAGCTTGAGTTAGCTTTAGCTAGCTTGGGTTAGCTTGAGCTAGCTTGAGTTAGCTCGGGTTAGCTTGAGTTAGCTTGAGTTAGCTTTAGCTAGCTTGAGTTAGCTTGAGTTAGCTTGAGTTAGCTTGAGTTAGCTTTAGCTAGCTTGAGTTAGCTTGAACTAGCTTGAGTTAGCTTGAGCTAGCTTGAGTTAGCTTGAGTTAGCTTGAGTTAGCTTTAGCTAGCTTGAGTTAGCTTGAACTAGCTTGAGTTAGCTTGAGTTAGCTTGAGTTAGCTTGTCTTAGCTTTAGCTAGCTTGAGCTAGCTTGAACTAGCTTTAGCTACCTTGAGTTAGCTTGAGTTAGCTCGGGTTAGCTTGAGTTAGCTTGAGTTAGCTTGAGTTAGCTTTAGCTAGCTTGAGTTAGCTTGAGTTAGCTTGAGTTAGCTTGAACTAGCTTGAGTTAGCTTGAGTTAGCTTGAGTTAGCTTGAGTTAGCTTGAGTTAGCTTGTCTTAGCTTTAGCTAGCTTGAGTTAGCTTGAACTAGCTTTAGCTACCTTGAGTTAGCTTGAGTTAGCTCGGGTTAGCTTGAGTTAGCTTGAGTTAGCTTGAGTTAGCTTTAGCTAGCTTGAGTTAGCTTGAGTTAGCTTGAGTTAGCTTGAGTTAGCTTGAATTAGCTTGAGTTAGCTTGAGTTAGCTTTAGCTAGCTTGGGTTAGCTTGAGCTAGCTTGAGTTAGCTCGGGTTAGCTTGAGTTAGCTTGAGTTAGCTTTAGCTAGCTTGAGTTAGCTTGAGTTAGCTTGAGTTAGCTTGAGTTAGCTTTAGCTAGCTTGAGTTAGCTTGAACTAGCTTGAGTTAGCTTGAGCTAGCTTGAGTTAGCTTGAGTTAGCTTGAGTTAGCTTTAGCTAGCTTGAGTTAGCTTGAACTAGCTTGAGTTAGCTTGAGCTAGCTTGAGTTAGCTTGAGTTAGCTTGAGTTAGCTTTAGCTAGCTTGAGTTAGCTTGAACTAGCTTGAGTTAGCTTGAGTTAGCTTGAGTTAGCTTGAGTTAGCTTGTCTTAGCTTTAGCTAGCTTGAGCTAGCTTGAACTAGCTTTAGCTACCTTGAGTTAGCTTGAGTTAGCTCGGGTTAGCTTGAGTTAGCTTGAGTTAGCTTGAGTTAGCTTGAGCTAGCTTGAGTTAGCTTGAGTTAGCTTGAGTTAGCTTTAGCTAGCTTGAGTTAGCTTGAACTAGCTTGAGTTAGCTTGAGCTAGCTTGAGTTAGCTTGAGTTAGCTTGAGTTAGCTTTAGCTAGCTTGAGTTAGCTTGAACTAGCTTGAGTTAGCTTGAGTTAGCTTGAGTTAGCTTGAGTTAGCTTGTCTTAGCTTTAGCTAGCTTGAGCTAGCTTGAACTAGCTTTAGCTACCTTGAGTTAGCTTGAGTTAGCTCGGGTTAGCTTGAGTTAGCTTGAGTTAGCTTGAGTTAGCTTTAGCTAGCTTGAGTTAGCTTGAGTTAGCTTGAGTTAGCTTGAACTAGCTTGAGTTAGCTTGAGTTAGCTTGAGTTAGCTTGAGTTAGCTTGAGTTAGCTTGAGTTAGCTTGTCTTAGCTTTAGCTAGCTTGAGTTAGCTTGAACTAGCTTTAGCTACCTTGAGTTAGCTTGAGTTAGCTCGGGTTAGCTTGAGTTAGCTTGAGTTAGCTTGAGTTAGCTTTAGCTAGCTTGAGTTAGCTTGAGTTAGCTTGAGTTAGCTTGAGTTAGCTTGAATTAGCTTGAGTTAGCTTGAGTTAGCTTTAGCTAGCTTGGGTTAGCTTGAGCTAGCTTGAGTTAGCTCGGGTTAGCTTGAGTTAGCTTGAGTTAGCTTTAGCTAGCTTGAGTTAGCTTGAGTTAGCTTGAGTTAGCTTGAGTTAGCTTTAGCTAGCTTGAGTTAGCTTGAACTAGCTTGAGTTAGCTTGAGCTAGCTTGAGTTAGCTTGAGTTAGCTTGAGTTAGCTTTAGCTAGCTTGAGTTAGCTTGAACTAGCTTTAGTTAGCTTGAGTTAGCTTGAGTTAGCTTGAGTTAGCTTGAGTTAGCTTGTCTTAGCTTTAGCTAGCTTGAGTTAGCTTGAACTAGCTTTAGCTACCTTGAGTTAGCTTGAGTTAGCTCGGGTTAGCTTGAGTTAGCTTGAGTTAGCTTGAGTTAGCTTTAGCTAGCTTGAGTTAGCTTGAGTTAGCTTGAGTTAGCTTGAGTTAGCTTGAGTTAGCTTGAGTTAGCTTGTCTTAGCTTTAGCTAGCTTGAGTTAGCTTGAACTAGCTTTAGCTACCTTGAGTTAGCTTGAGTTAGCTCGGGTTAGCTTGAGTTAGCTTGAGTTAGCTTGAGTTAGCTTTAGCTAGCTTGAGTTAGCTTGAGTTAGCTTGAGTTAGCTTGAGTTAGCTTGAATTAGCTTGAGTTAGCTTGAGTTAGCTTTAGCTAGCTTGGGTTAGCTTGAGCTAGCTTGAGTTAGCTCGGGTTAGCTTGAGTTAGCTTGAGTTAGCTTTAGCTAGCTTGAGTTAGCTTGAGTTAGCTTGAGTTAGCTTGAGTTAGCTTTAGCTAGCTTGAGTTAGCTTGAACTAGCTTGAGTTAGCTTGAGCTAGCTTGAGTTAGCTTGAGTTAGCTTGAGTTAGCTTTAGCTAGCTTGAGTTAGCTTGAACTAGCTTGAGTTAGCTTGAGTTAGCTTGAGTTAGCTTGAGTTAGCTTTAGCTAGCTTGAGTTAGCTTGAACTAGCTTGAGTTAGCTTGAGCTAGCTTGAGTTAGCTTGAGTTAGCTTTAGCTACCTTGAGTTAGCTTGAGTTAGCTCGGGTTAGCTTGAGTTAGCTTGAGTTAGCTTGAGTTAGCTTTAGCTAGCTTGAGTTAGCTTGAGTTAGCTTGAGTTAGCTTGTCTTAGCTTTAGCTAGCTTGAGTTAGCTTGAACTAGCTTTAGCTACCTTGAGTTAGCTTGAGTTAGCTCGGGTTAGCTTGAGTTAGCTTGAGTTAGCTTGAGTTAGCTTTAGCTAGCTTCAGTTAGCTTGAGTTAGCTTGAGTTAGCTTGAGTTAGCTTGAATTAGCTTGAGTTAGCTTGAGTTAGCTTTAGCTAGCTTGGGTTAGCTTGAGCTAGCTTGAGTTAGCTCGGGTTAGCTTGAGTTAGCTTGAGTTAGCTTTAGCTAGCTTGAGTTAGCTTGAGTTAGCTTGAGTTAGCTTGAGTTAGCTTTAGCTAGCTTGAGTTAGCTTGAACTAGCTTGAGTTAGCTTGAGCTAGCTTGAGTTAGCTTGAGTTAGCTTGAGTTAGCTTTAGCTAGCTTGAGTTAGCTTGAACTAGCTTGAGTTAGCTTGAGTTAGCTTGAGTTAGCTTGTCTTAGCTTTAGCTAGCTTGAGCTAGCTTGAACTAGCTTTAGCTACCTTGAGTTAGCTTGAGTTAGCTCGGGTTAGCTTGAGTTAGCTTGAGTTAGCTTGAGTTAGCTTTAGCTAGCTTGAGTTAGCTTGAGTTAGCTTGAGTTAGCTTGAACTAGCTTGAGTTAGCTTGAGTTAGCTTGAGTTAGCTTGAGTTAGCTTGAGTTAGCTTGTCTTAGCTTTAGCTAGCTTGAGTTAGCTTGAACTAGCTTTAGCTACCTTGAGTTAGCTTGAGTTAGCTCGGGTTAGCTTGAGTTAGCTTGAGTTAGCTTGAGTTAGCTTTAGCTAGCTTGAGTTAGCTTGAGTTAGCTTGAGTTAGCTTGAGTTAGCTTGAATTAGCTTGAGTTAGCTTGAGTTAGCTTTAGCTAGCTTGGGTTAGCTTGAGCTAGCTTGAGTTAGCTCGGGTTAGCTTGAGTTAGCTTGAGTTAGCTTTAGCTAGCTTGAGTTAGCTTGAGTTAGCTTGAGTTAGCTTGAGTTAGCTTTAGCTAGCTTGAGTTAGCTTGAACTAGCTTGAGTTAGCTTGAGCTAGCTTGAGTTAGCTTGAGTTAGCTTGAGTTAGCTTTAGCTAGCTTGAGTTAGCTTGAACTAGCTTGAGTTAGCTTGAGCTAGCTTGAGTTAGCTTGAGTTAGCTTGAGTTAGCTTTAGCTAGCTTGAGTTAGCTTGAACTAGCTTGAGTTAGCTTGAGTTAGCTTGAGTTAGCTTGAGTTAGCTTGTCTTAGCTTTAGCTAGCTTGAGCTAGCTTGAACTAGCTTTAGCTACCTTGAGTTAGCTTGAGTTAGCTCGGGTTAGCTTGAGTTAGCTTGAGTTAGCTTGAGTTAGCTTGAGCTAGCTTGAGTTAGCTTGAGTTAGCTTGAGTTAGCTTTAGCTAGCTTGAGTTAGCTTGAACTAGCTTGAGTTAGCTTGAGCTAGCTTGAGTTAGCTTGAGTTAGCTTGAGTTAGCTTTAGCTAGCTTGAGTTAGCTTGAACTAGCTTGAGTTAGCTTGAGTTAGCTTGAGTTAGCTTGAGTTAGCTTGTCTTAGCTTTAGCTAGCTTGAGCTAGCTTGAACTAGCTTTAGCTACCTTGAGTTAGCTTGAGTTAGCTCGGGTTAGCTTGAGTTAGCTTGAGTTAGCTTGAGTTAGCTTTAGCTAGCTTGAGTTAGCTTGAGTTAGCTTGAGTTAGGTTGAACTAGCTTGAGTTAGCTTGAGTTAGCTTGAGTTAGCTTGAGTTAGCTTGAGTTAGCTTGAGTTAGCTTGTCTTAGCTTTAGCTAGCTTGAGTTAGCTTGAACTAGCTTTAGCTACCTTGAGTTAGCTTGAGTTAGCTCGGGTTAGCTTGAGTTAGCTTGAGTTAGCTTGAGTTAGCTTTAGCTAGCTTGAGTTAGCTTGAGTTAGCTTGAGTTAGCTTGAGTTAGCTTGAATTAGCTTGAGTTAGCTTGAGTTAGCTTTAGCTAGCTTGGGTTAGCTTGAGCTAGCTTGAGTTAGCTCGGGTTAGCTTGAGTTAGCTTGAGTTAGCTTTAGCTAGCTTGAGTTAGCTTGAGTTAGCTTGAGTTAGCTTGAGTTAGCTTTAGCTAGCTTGAGTTAGCTTGAACTAGCTTGAGTTAGCTTGAGCTAGCTTGAGTTAGCTTGAGTTAGCTTGAGTTAGCTTTAGCTAGCTTGAGTTAGCTTGAACTAGCTTTAGTTAGCTTGAGTTAGCTTGAGTTAGCTTGAGTTAGCTTGAGTTAGCTTGTCTTAGCTTTAGCTAGCTTGAGTTAGCTTGAACTAGCTTTAGCTACCTTGAGTTAGCTTGAGTTAGCTCGGGTTAGCTTGAGTTAGCTTGAGTTAGCTTGAGTTAGCTTTAGCTAGCTTGAGTTAGCTTGAGTTAGCTTGAGTTAGCTTGAGTTAGCTTGAGTTAGCTTGAGTTAGCTTGTCTTAGCTTTAGCTAGCTTGAGTTAGCTTGAACTAGCTTTAGCTACCTTGAGTTAGCTTGAGTTAGCTCGGGTTAGCTTGAGTTAGCTTGAGTTAGCTTGAGTTAGCTTTAGCTAGCTTGAGTTAGCTTGAGTTAGCTTGAGTTAGCTTGAGTTAGCTTGAATTAGCTTGAGTTAGCTTGAGTTAGCTTTAGCTAGCTTGGGTTAGCTTGAGCTAGCTTGAGTTAGCTCGGGTTAGCTTGAGTTAGCTTGAGTTAGCTTTAGCTAGCTTGAGTTAGCTTGAGTTAGCTTGAGTTAGCTTGAGTTAGCTTTAGCTAGCTTGAGTTAGCTTGAACTAGCTTGAGTTAGCTTGAGCTAGCTTGAGTTAGCTTGAGTTAGCTTGAGTTAGCTTTAGCTAGCTTGAGTTAGCTTGAACTAGCTTGAGTTAGCTTGAGTTAGCTTGAGTTAGCTTGAGTTAGCTTGAGTTAGCTTGTCTTAGCTTTAGCTAGCTTGAGTTAGCTTGAACTAGCTTTAGCTACCTTGAGTTAGCTTGAGTTAGCTCGGGTTAGCTTGAGTTAGCTTGAGTTAGCTTGAGTTAGCTTTAGCTAGCTTGAGTTAGCTTGAGTTAGCTTGAGTTAGCTTGAACTAGCTTGAGTTAGCTTGAGTTAGCTTGAGTTAGCTTGAGTTAGCTTGAGTTAGCTTGTCTTAGCTTTAGCTAGCTTGAGTTAGCTTGAACTAGCTTTAGCTACCTTCAGTTAGCTTGAGTTAGCTCGGGTTAGCTTGAGTTAGCTTGAGTTAGCTTGAGTTAGCTTTAGCTAGCTTGAGTTAGCTTGAGTTAGCTTGAGTTAGCTTGAGTTAGCTTGAATTAGCTTGAGTTAGCTTGAGTTAGCTTTAGCTAGCTTGGGTTAGCTTGAGCTAGCTTGAGTTAGCTCGGGTTAGCTTGAGTTAGCTTGAGTTAGCTTTAGCTAGCTTGAGTTAGCTTGAGTTAGCTTGAGTTAGCTTGAGTTAGCTTTAGCTAGCTTGAGTTAGCTTGAGCTAGCTGAGTTAGCTTGAGTTAGCTAGCTTGAGCTTGAGCTAGCTAGCTAGCTTGAGCTTGAGCTAGCTAGCTCGCTTGAGCTTGAGCTTGAGCTAGCTAGCTTGAGCTTGAGCTAGCTAGCTAGCTTGAGCTTGAGCTTGAGCTAGCTGGCTTGAGCTTGAGCTAGCTAGCTTGAGCTTGAGCTAGCTAGCTAGCTAGCTTGAGCTTGAGCTTGAGCTAGCTAGCTAGCTTGAGCTAGCTATCTAGCTTGAGCTTGAGCTAGCTAGCTAGCTTGAGCTTGAGCTTGAGCTTGAGCTAGCTGGCTTGAGCTTGAGCTAGCTAGCTTGAGCTTGAGCTAGCTAGCTAGCTTGAGCTTGAGCTTGAGCTAGCTGGCTTGAGCTTGAGCTAGCTAGCTTGAGCTTGAGCTAGCTAGCTAGCTTGAGCTTGAGCTTGAGCTAGCTAGCTAGCTAGCTTGAGCTTGAGCTTGAGCTTGAGCTAGCTAGCTTGAGCTTGAGCTAGCTAGCTAGCTTGAGCTTGAGCTTGAGCTAGCTAGCTTGAGCTTGAGCTTGAGCTAGCTAGCTTGAGCTTGAGCTTGAGCTAGCTAGCTTGAGCTTGAGCTTGAGCTAGCTAGCTTGAGCTTGAGCTTGAGCTAGCTAGCTAGCTAGCTTGAGCTTGAGCTAGCTAGCTTGAGCTTGAGCTAGCTAGCTAGCTTGAGATTGAGCTTGAGCTAGCTGGCTTGAGCTTGAGCTAGCTAGCTTGAGCTTGAGCTAGCTAGCTTGAGCTTGAGCTAGCTAGCTAGCTTGAACTTGAGCTAGCTAGCTAGCTTGAGCTTGAGCTTGAGCTAGCTAGCTAGCTTGAGCTTGAGCTTGAGCTAGCTGGCTTGAGCTTGAGCTAGCTAGCTTGAGCTTGAGCTAGCTAGCTTGAGCTTGAGCTAGCTAGCTAGCTTGAACTTGAGCTAGCTAGCTAGCTTGAGCTTGAGCTAGCTAGCTAGCTTGAGCTTGAGCTAGCTAGCTAGCTTGAGCTTGAGCTTGAGCTAGCTAGCTTGAGCTTGAGCTTGAGCTAGCTAGCTAGCTTGAGCTTGAGCTAGCTAGCTTGAGCTTGAGCTAGCTAGCTTGAGCTTGAGCTAGCTAGCTAGCTTGAGCTTGAGCTAGCTAGCTAGCTTGAACTTGAGCTAGCTAGCTAGCTTGAGCTTGAGCTAGCTAGCTAGCTTGAGCTAGCTAGCTAGCTTGAGCTTGAGCTTGAGCTAGCTAGCTTGAGCTTGAGCTAGCTAGCTAGCTTGAGCTTGAGCTAGCTAGCTAGCTTGAGCTTGAGCTAGCTAGCTAGCTTGAGCTTGAGCTTGAGCTAGCTAGCTTGAGCTTGAGCTTGAGCTAGCTAGCTAGCTTGAGCTTGAGCTAGCTAGCTTGAGCTTGAGCTAGCTAGCTTGAGCTTGAGCTAGCTAGCAAGCTTGTGCTTGAGCTAGCTAGCTAGCTTGAGCTTGAGCTTGAGCTAGCTAGCTTGAGCTTGAGCTAGCTAGCTTGAGCTTGAGCTAGCTAGCTTGAGCTTGAGCTAGCTAGCAAGCTTGTGCTTGAGCTAGCTAGCTAGCTTGAGCTTGAGCTTGAGCTAGCTGGCTTGAGCTTGAGCTAGCTAGCTTGAGCTTGAGCTAGCTAGCTTGAGCTTGACCTAGCTAGCTAGCTTGAACTTGAGCTAGCTAGCTAGCTTGAGCTTGAGCTAGCTAGCTAGCTTGAGCTTGAGCTAGCTAGCTAGCTTGAGCTTGAGCTTGAGCTAGCTAGCTTGAGCTTGAGCTTGAGCTAGCTAGCTAGCTTGAGCTTGAGCTAGCTAGCTTGAGCTTGAGCTAGCTAGCTTGAGCTTGAGCTAGCTAGCTAGCTTGAGCTTGAGCTAGCTAGCTAGCTTGAACTTGAGCTAGCTAGCTAGCTTGAGTTTGAGCTAGCTAGCTTGAGCTTGAGCTAGCTAGCTTGAGCTTGAGCTAGCTAGCTAGCTTGAACTTGAGCTAGCTAGCTAGCTTGAGCTTGAGCTAGCTAGCTAGCTTGAGCTTGAGCTAGCTAGCTAGCTTGAGCTTGAGCTTGAGCTAGCTAGCTTGAGCTTGAGCTTGAGCTAGCTAGCTAGCTTGAGCTTGAGCTAGCTAGCTTGAGCTTGAGCTAGCTAGCTTGAGCTTGAGCTAGCTAGCTAGCTTGAGCTTGAGCTAGCTAGCTAGCTTGAACTTGAGCTAGCTAGCTAGCTTGAGCTTGAGCTAGCTAGCTTGAGCTTGAGCTAGCTAGCTAGCTTGAGCTTGAGCTTGAGCTAGCTAGCTAGCTAGCTTGAGCTTGAGCTTGAGCTTGAGCTAGCTAGCTTGAGCTTGAGCTAGCTAGCTAGCTTGAGCTTGGGCTTGAGCTAGCTAGCTTGAGCTTGAGCTTGAGCTAGCTAGCTTGAGCTTGAGCTTGAGCTAGCTAGCTTGAGCTTGAGCTTGAGCTAGCTAGCTTGAGCTTGAGCTTGAGCTAGCTAGCTAGCTAGCTTGAGCTTGAGCTAGCTAGCTTGAGCTTGAGCTAGCTAGCTAGCTTGAGCTTGAGCTTGAGCTAGCTGGCTTGAGCTTGAGCTAGCTAGCTTGAGCTTGAGCTAGCTAGCTTGAGCTTGAGCTAGCTAGCTAGCTTGAACTTGAGCTAGCTAGCTAGCTTGAGCTTGAGCTTGAGCTTGAGCTAGCTAGCTAGCTTGAGCTTGAGCTTGAGCTAGCTGGCTTGAGCTTGAGCTAGCTAGCTTGAGCTTGAGCTAGCTAGCTTGAGCTTGAGCTAGCTAGCTAGCTTGAACTTGAGCTAGCTAGCTAGCTTGAGCTTGAGCTAGCTAGCTAGCTTGAGCTTGAGCTAGCTAGCTAGCTTGAGCTTGAGCTTGAGCTAGCTAGCTTGAGCTTGAGCTTGAGCTAGCTAGCTAGCTTGAGCTTGAGCTAGCTAGCTTGAGCTTGAGCTAGATAGCTTGAGCTTGAGCTAGCTAGCTAGCTTGAGCTTGAGCTAGCTAGCTAGCTTGAACTTGAGCTAGCTAGCTAGCTTGAGCTTGAGCTAGCTAGCTAGCTTGAGCTAGCTAGCTAGCTTGAGCTTGAGCTTGAGCTAGCTAGCTTGAGCTTGAGCTAGCTAGCTAGCTTGAGCTTGAGCTAGCTAGCTAGCTTGAGCTTGAGCTAGCTAGCTAGCTTGAGCTTGAGCTTGAGCTAGCTAGCTTGAGCTTGAGCTTGAGCTAGCTAGCTAGCTTGAGCTTGAGCTAGCTAGCTTGAGCTTGAGCTAGCTAGCTTGAGCTTGAGCTAGCTAGCAAGCTTGTGCTTGAGCTAGCTAGCTAGCTTGAGCTTGAGCTTGAGCTAGCTAGCTTGAGCTTGAGCTAGCTAGCTTGAGCTTGAGCTAGCTAGCTTGAGCTTGAGCTAGCTAGCAAGCTTGTGCTTGAGCTAGCTAGCTAGCTTGAGCTTGAGCTTGAGCTAGCTGGCTTGAGCTTGAGCTAGCTAGCTTGAGCTTGAGCTAGCTAGCTTGAGCTTGAGCTAGCTAGCTAGCTTGAACTTGAGCTAGCTAGCTAGCTTGAGCTTGAGCTAGCTAGCTAGCTTGAGCTTGAGCTAGCTAGCTAGCTTGAGCTTGAGCTTGAGCTAGCTAGCTTGAGCTTGAGCTTGAGCTAGCTAGCTAGCTTGAGCTTGAGCTAGCTAGCTTGAGCTTGAGCTAGCTAGCTTGAGCTTGAGCTAGCTAGCTAGCTTGAGCTTGAGCTAGCTAGCTAGCTTGAACTTGAGCTAGCTAGCTAGCTTGAGTTTGAGCTAGCTAGCTTGAGCTTGAGCTAGCTAGCTTGAGCTTGAGCTAGCTAGCTAGCTTGAACTTGAGCTAGCTAGCTAGCTTGAGCTTGAGCTAGCTAGCTAGCTTGAGCTTGAGCTAGCTAGCTAGCTTGAGCTTGAGCTTGAGCTAGCTAGCTTGAGCTTGAGCTTGAGCTAGCTAGCTAGCTTGAGCTTGAGCTAGCTAGCTTGAGCTTGAGCTAGCTAGCTTGAGCTTGAGCTAGCTAGCTAGCTTGAGCTTGAGCTAGCTAGCTAGCTTGAACTTGAGCTAGCTAGCTAGCTTGAGCTTGAGCTAGCTAGCTAGCTTGAGCTAGCTAGCTAGCTTGAGCTTGAGCTTGAGCTTGAGCTAGCTAGCTTGAGCTTGAGCTAGCTAGCTAGCTTGAGCTTGAGCTAGCTAGCTAGCTTGAGCTTGAGCTAGCTAGCTAGCTTGAGCTTGAGCTTGAGCTAGCTAGCTTGAGCTTGAGCTAGCTAGCTAGCTTGAGCTTGAGCTAGCTAGCTAGCTTGAGCTTGAGCTTGAGCTAGCTAGCTTGAGCTTGAGCTTGAGCTAGCTAGCTAGCTTGAGCTTGAGCTAGCTAGCTTGAGCTTGAGCTAGCTAGCTTGAGCTTGAGCTAGCTAGCTAGCTTGTGCTTGAGCTAGCTAGCTAGCTTGAGCTTGAGCTTGAGCTAGCTGGCTTGAGCTTGAGCTAGCTAGCTTGAGCTTGAGCTAGCTAGCTTGAGCTTGAGCTAGCTAGCTAGCTTGAACTTGAGCTAGCTAGCTAGCTTGAGCTTGAGCTAGCTAGCTAGCTTGAGCTTGAGCTAGCTAGCTAGCTTGAGCTTGAGCTTGAGCTAGCTAGCTTGAGCTTGAGCTTGAGCTAGCTAGCTAGCTTGAGCTTGAGCTAGCTAGCTTGAGCTTGAGCTAGCTAGCTTGAGCTTGAGCTAGCTAGCTAGCTTGAGCTTGAGCTAGCTAGCTAGCTTGAACTTGAGCTAGCTAGCTAGCTTGAGCTTGAGCTAGCTAGCTAGCTTGAGCTAGCTAGCTAGCTTGAGCTTGAGCTTGAGCTAGCTAGCTTGAGCTTGAGCTAGCTAGCTAGCTTGAGCTTGAGCTAGCTAGCTAGCTTGAGCTTGAGCTAGCTAGCTAGCTTGAGCTTGAGCTTGAGCTAGCTAGCTTGAGCTTGAGCTTGAGCTAGCTAGCTAGCTTGAGCTTGAGCTAGCTAGCTTGAGCTTGAGCTAGCTAGCTTGAGCTTGAGCTAGCTAGCAAGCTTGTGCTTGAGCTAGCTAGCTAGCTTGAGCTTGAGCTTGAGCTAGCTAGCTTGAGCTTGAGCTAGCTAGCTTGAGCTTGAGCTAGCTAGCTTGAGCTTGAGCTAGCTAGCAAGCTTGTGCTTGAGCTAGCTAGCTAGCTTGAGCTTGAGCTTGAGCTAGCTGGCTTGAGCTTGAGCTAGCTAGCTTGAGCTTGAGCTAGCTAGCTTGAGCTTGAGCTAGCTAGCTAGCTTGAACTTGAGCTAGCTAGCTAGCTTGAGCTTGAGCTAGCTAGCTAGCTTGAGCTTGAGCTAGCTAGCTAGCTTGAGCTTGAGCTTGAGCTAGCTAGCTTGAGCTTGAGCTTGAGCTAGCTAGCTAGCTGGAGCTTGAGCTAGCTAGCTTGAGCTTGAGCTAGCTAGCTTGAGCTTGAGCTAGCTAGCTAGCTTGAGCTTGAGCTAGCTAGCTAGCTTGAACTTGAGCTAGCTAGCTAGCTTGAGTTTGAGCTAGCTAGCTTGAGCTTGAGCTAGCTAGCTTGAGCTTGAGCTAGCTAGCTAGCTTGAACTTGAGCTAGCTAGCTAGCTTGAGCTTGAGCTAGCTAGCTAGCTTGAGCTTGAGCTAGCTAGCTAGCTTGAGCTTGAGCTTGAGCTAGCTAGCTTGAGCTTGAGCTTGAGCTAGCTAGCTAGCTTGAGCTTGAGCTAGCTAGCTTGAGCTTGAGCTAGCTAGCTTGAGCTTGAGCTAGCTAGCTAGCTTGAGCTTGAGCTAGCTAGCTAGCTTGAACTTGAGCTAGCTAGCTAGCTTGAGCTTGAGCTAGCTAGCTAGCTTGAGCTAGCTAGCTAGCTTGAGCTTGAGCTTGAGCTTGAGCTAGCTAGCTTGAGCTTGAGCTAGCTAGCTAGCTTGAGCTTGAGCTAGCTAGCCAGCTTGAGCTTGAGCTAGCTAGCTAGCTTGAGCTTGAGCTTGAGCTAGCTAGCTTGAGCTTGAGCTTGAGCTAGCTAGCTAGCTTGAGCTTGAGCTAGCTAGCTAGCTTGAGCTTGAGCTTGAGCTAGCTAGCTTGAGCTTGAGCTTGAGCTAGCTAGCTAGCTTGAGCTTGAGCTAGCTAGCTTGAGCTTGAGCTAGCTAGCTTGAGATTGAGCTAGCTAGCTAGCTTGTGCTTGAGCTAGCTAGCTAGCTTGAGCTTGAGCTTGAGCTAGCTGGCTTGAGCTTGAGCTAGCTAGCTTGAGCTTGAGCTAGCTAGCTTGAGCTTGAGCTAGCTAGCTAGCTTGAACTTGAGCTAGCTAGCTAGCTTGAGCTTGAGCTTGAGCTAGCTAGCTAGCTTGAGCTTGAGCTAGCTAGCTAGCTTGAGCTTGAGCTTGAGCTAGCTAGCTTGAGCTTGAGCTTGAGCTAGCTAGCTAGCTTGAGCTTGAGCTAGCTAGCTTGAGCTTGAGCTAGCTAGCTTGAGCTTGAGCTAGCTAGCTAGCTTGAGCTTGAGCTAGCTAGCTAGCTTGAACTTGAGCTAGCTAGCTAGCTTGAGCTTGAGCTAGCTAGCTAGCTTGAGCTAGCTAGCTAGCTTGAGCTTGAGCTTGAGCTTGAGCTAGCTAGCTTGAGCTTGAGCTAGCTAGCTAGCTTGAGCTTGAGCTAGCTAGCTAGCTTGAGCTTGAGCTAGCTAGCTAGCTTGAGCTTGAGCTTGAGCTAGCTAGCTTGAGCTTGAGCTTGAGCTAGCTAGCTAGCTTGAGCTTGAGCTAGCTAGCTTGAGCTTGAGCTAGCTAGCTTGAGCTTGAGCTAGCTAGCTAGCTTGAGCTTGAGCTAGCTAGCTAGCTTGAGCTTGAGCTAGCTGGCTTGAGCTTGAGCTAGATAGCTTGAGCTTGAGCTAGCTAGCTAGCTTGAGCTAGCTAGCTAGAGCTCGACCTATGAAAAGCTGCGCAAACACTTATTCTATAATAATTGCGAAAATTAAAAATTTCACAAGTGAAAAGCTGCATAAACAGTAATTCTTTGTGTGGGGCATTATTAGGGGGAGGTGTCTTGTCAAAATATGGCTGGACTAAAGACCTCAACCCAGATAGGGTGGAAGGCCCTATGATCGGTCTGTTACTAATCGGTGACCGATAAAGACCTGACCAAGGCCTGTAGTAAGCTTGGTTAGGCATTACAGGAGATAACACTAAGACCGAGGGGTCTTAGAGAGCCCTCTAGCGGGGCGAATAGAGCTAGATCGAGCCTTGGGAAAGCTAGATCGAGCAGGACTGAAGCTAAAGGATAGACCGAGAGGTCTGTCTGGTCCTCCTAGAGAGGCCAAGAGAAAGTACGAGAAGCCAACTAAAGCTTGATCGGGCCTTCAGCAAGCACGACCGAGCTGTACCGGAGCTAACACTAAGACCGAGGGGTCTTAGAGAGCCCTCTAGCGGGGCGAATAGAGCTAGATCGAGCCTTGGGAAAGCTAGATCGAGCAGGACTGAAGCTAAACGATAGACCGAGAGGTCTGTCTGGTCCTCCTAGAGAGGCCAAGAGAAAAAACGAGAAGCTAACTAAAGCTTGATCGGGCCTTCAGCAAGCACGACCGAGCTGTACCGGAGCTAACACTAAGACCGAGGGGTCTTAGAGAGCCCTCTAGCGGGGCGAATAGAGCTTGATCAAGCCTTGGGCAAGCTAGATCGAGCAGGACTGAAGCTAAGCAAGAGACCGAGAGGTCTGTCTGGTCCTCCTAGAGAGGCCAAGAGAAAGTACGAGAAGCCAACTAAAGCTTGATCGGGCCTTCAGCAAGCACGACCGAGCTGTACCGGAGCTAACACTAAGACCGAGGGGTCTTAGAGAGCCCTCTAGCGGGGCGAATAGAGCTAGATCGAGCCTTGGGAAAGCTAGATCGAGCAGGACTGAAGCTAAACGATAGACCGAGAGGTCTGTCTGGTCCTCCTAGAGAGGCCAAGAGAAAGTACGAGAAGCTAACTAAAGCTTGATCGCGCCTTCAGCAAGCACGATTGAGCAAGACCGGAGCTAACACTAAGACCGAAGTGTCTTAGAGAGCCCTCTGGTGGGGCGAATAGAGCTAGATCGAGCCTTGGGAAAGCTAGATCGAGTAAGATTGAAGCTGAAAGAGTGTCAGAGGAGCAAATGAACCTCCAAAAAGTGAAAATCAAATTTTAGAAAAAACACAAGTTAAATACTGCATGGACAGTATTTCTATGTGTGGGGCATTATTAGGGGGAGGTGTCTTGTCAAAATATGGCTGGACTAAAGACCTCAACCCGGATAGGGTGGAAGGCCCCATGATCGGTCTGTTACTAATCGGTGACCGATAAAGACCTGACCAAGGCCTGTAGTAAGCTTGGTTAGGCATTACAGGAGTTAACACTAAGACCGAGGGGTCTTAGAGAGCCCTCTAGCGGGGCGAATAGAGCTAGATCGAGCCTTGGGAAAGCTAGATCGAGCAGGACTGAAGCTAAGCAAGAGACCGAAAGGTCTGTCTGGTCCTCCTAGAGAGGCCAAGAGAAAGTACGAGAAGCTAACTAAAGCTTGATCGGGCCTTCAGCAAGCACGACCGAGCTGTACCGGAGCTAACACTAAGACCGAGGGGTCTTAGAGAGCCCTCTAGCAGGGCGAATAGATCTAGATCGAGCCTTGGGAAAGCCAGATCGAGCAGGACTGAAGCTAAACGATAGACCGAGAGGTCTGTCTGGTCCTCCTAGAGAGGCCAAGAGAAAGTACGAGAAGCTAACTAAAGCTTGATCGGGCCTTCAGCAAGCACGACCGAGCTGTACCGGAGCTAACACTAAGACCGAGGGGTCTTAGAGAGCCCTCTAGCAGGGCGAATAGAGCTAGATCGAGCCTTGGGAAAGCTAGATCAAGCAGGACTGAAGCTAAACGATAGACCGAGAGGTCTGTCTGGTCCTCCTAGAGAGGCCAAGAGAAAGTACGAGAATCTAACTAAAGCTTGATCGGGCCTTCAGCAAGCACGACCGAGCTGTACCGGAGCTAACACTAAGACCGAGGGGTCTTAGAGAGCCCTCTAGCAGGGCGAATAGAGCTAGATCGAGCCTTGGGAAAGCTAGATCGAGCAGGACTGAAGCTAAACGATAGACCGAGAGGTCTGTCTGGTCCTCCTAGAGAGGCCAAGAGGAAGTACGAGAAGCTAACTAAAGCTTGATCGCGCCTTCAGCAAGCACGATTGAGCAAGACCGGAGCTAACACTAAGACCGAAGTGTCTTAGAGAGCCCTCTAGTGGGGCGAATAGAGCTAGATCGAGCCTTGGGAAAGCTAGATCGAGTAAGATTGAAGCTGAAAGAGTGTCAGAGGAGCAAATGAACCTCCAAAAAGTGAAAATCAAATTTTAGAAAAAAACACAAGTTAAATACTGCATGGACAGTAATTCTATGTGTGGGGCATTATTAGGGTGAGGTGTCTTGTCAAAATATGGCTGGACTAAAGACCTCAACCCGGATAGGGTGGAAGGCCCTATGATTGGTCTGTTACTAATCGGTGACCGATAAAGACCTGACCAAGGCCTGTAGTAAGCTTGGTTAGGCATTTCAGAAGATAACACTAAGACCGAGGGGTCTTAGAGAGCCCTCTAGCGGGGCGAATAGAGCTTGATCAAGCCTTGGGCAAGCTAGATCGAGCAGGACTGAAGCTAAACGATAGACCGAGAGGTCTGTCTGGTCCTCCTAGAGAGGCCAAGAGAAAGTACGAGAATCTAACTAAAGCTGGGTCGGGCCTTCAGCAAGCACGACCGAGCAGTACCGGAGCTAACACTAAGACCGAGGGGTCTTAGAGAGCCCTCTAGTGGGGCGAATAGAGCTAGATCGAGCCTTGGGAAAGCTAGATCGAGCAGGACTGAAGCTAAACGATAAACCGAAAGGTCTGACGGGTCCTCATAAGAGGCATGGAGAAAGATCTGATACTAAAGTACCTCTCGGAAGTAATAAAATATGCCTGATGAAGCCGGGTATGATGTTTGTTGTTTGATGGCATTCATCGATTAGGTCTGGTGGATTCCCCATTACTCCGAGTGGTACTAGTAGAGGCTCCTACAGGGGTGAGCAAAGCGAGATCAAGCCTTAGGCAAGCTAGATCGAGCAGAACTGAAGCTGAAAAGCAAAATAAATGACAGGTCTGTCCAAATCAATAAACTTGAAATCCAGTGTGGTCACCACGGGTCACGAGGTGAATTCCTAGCGATTGTCTGCTGAACGTATAGGAAGGCCCGAAACGAACGATAATTTCATTGCACAGTGGAGATACTATACGTTCAGGAGTAGCATACATCGGGTTTGATCTATGATCATGTCTGGTCTCCGAGGATCCACCGGGTTACCAACTGGCACCGCTGTACTGGGTGTAAAACTGGGCCACCTGAAGTCCCGGGTGTAAAACTAGGTGCCTCTGTGCCAAAGTAGCGGCTTGCGTAGTGCATTATGCCTCCGGCTTGCGAAATGGTTATAAGCAATAACAACAGGACGCCGCGGGGTGTTCACTTAAAGGAGTAACGTTCTCTCAAGGGAGGGGATCTAAAAATCTTGATAAAACATTTATTCTATGCAAAATTTGTGCGCAAATTTTGCAAAGTAAAAAGCTGCACTGTAGCAAATTCTATGTGTGTAGCATTATTAGGGAAGTGTTGTTTGATGGCACCTCTCTACTTGATGCACCAAAGAACTACCTTGATGGCTCATGACCGCTGGTAATCTGTCGTCGCTAGTAGTTCGGAACTGAGAACAAATATGTTCGCAAATTACAACAATTATACAGCATATTGCTGAATAAAGCAGAACCGAATAATACTCAGTGACTTTACACCAAGACTGACTAATGTCTGGATTGTATCGTCCTACTCGAGTAAGGCGAAGAAAAGCTAGAAAGATACGCTTTTCACAAAGCAGGCTTAATGCATGCAAACCAAGGAGGAAGGAGTGATGCCCCTCCTTATAATAAGCAGAACCAAATAAAGAACAGACAGCATCATCTGTACAGTGACCAAGAAGAGGTGAAACTTCTGTATGTGAAAAGGCAATTTGAGCGAGATTTATTAGCAGACTAGTATTATGTTGTTTCTAGTAGGCGAAAGCCGAAACATCAACATGTGAAAATCTGATATTAAATCCTCAATCATTTTCCCTAGTATTATACAGCTATGAGTAACCTTAATTGGACACGGCAATTATTGCTGACCGGTGAAACTTTCGCATGGGAAAGACACACACACTTCTTGACAAAGCAATAAGTATTATGCTGTTTCTAGTACGCGAAAGCAGAAACATCAGCATGTGAAAGTTGTGAAGTTGAAGAATTTTTGTGTTGAGTACGATGTTGTTACTAGTAACCATGTCGACAGCTGAGAACTGTTCTCTAACCAATAGAAGGTGAAACTTCTGTATGTGAAAAGGCAATTTGAGCGAGATTTCTTAGCAGACTAGTATTATGTTGTTTCTAGTAGGCGAAAGCCGAAACATCAACATGTGAAAATCTGATATTAAATCCTCAATCATTTTCCCTAGTATTATACAGCTACTAGTAGCCGTAATTGGTCAGGGAAACATTGTTGACCGGTGAAACTTCACATGGGAAAGACACACAAATTACTTGACAAAACAATAAGTATTATGCTGTTTCTAGTATGCGAAAGCAGAAACATCAGCATGTGAAAGTTGTGAAGTTGAAAAGTTTTTGTGTTGAGTACGGTGTTGTT
Organism: Convolutriloba macropyga; assembly: GCF_964194025.1. Taxonomy (NCBI): domain Eukaryota; kingdom Metazoa; phylum Xenacoelomorpha; order Acoela; family Convolutidae; genus Convolutriloba; species Convolutriloba macropyga. The sequence goes on along the minus strand of NW_027452379.1, from coordinate 16,466 downwards.
ACTAGTAACCATGTCGACAGCTGGAAAGCTGTTCTCTAACCAATAAAAGGTAAAACTTCTGTATCTGAAGAGGCGGCGTGATTGAGATTTTTAACAGACTAGTATTATGTTGTTTCTAGTAGGCGAGAGCCGAAACATCGACATGTGAACATCTGGTTTTTAAATCATGAGTCAATTCTCCCTAGTATGATACAGTTGTTAGCCGGTATTGGTAACAGTAGAACAGAGATTTGGAGGGCAAAACCTGCTCATGGGAAATGATCACAGAGCGCTATCTACCAGTACACATAGTATTATGCTGTTTCTAGTACGCGCGAGCCGAAACATCAGCATGTGAAATGTGTAATCGTGGGTAACTCTAAGTGTGTAGAGTACTGTGTAGTAACTAGTAGCCATGCCAAAGCATGCATTGAAACTCTTCGTGATTTAAAAAGCTCAAAGCAAGATTGACGAGGCCGCAAGGCTATGTCTTTCTAAATTCGAACAAATCGAAAGATTGTTCAAAGTACAATTAAACTGATTGATCCTGTCAGTTGCCATATGCTTGTCTGAAAGACTAAGCCATGCATGTGCAAGCGAAGCTTGAAAAAGTGGAACCGCGAATGGCTCATTAAATCAGTTACTATCTATTAGTTGATTTGCAAGCTAAATGAATAACTGCGGTAACCCTGCAGCTAATGCATGCTGATTGTCCGACACTGTCGGAGACTTTTACAAGACTACACCGGGTGATTTGCTAAGTACAGACACATCCCGTGATGAGTCCTAGTAACTGAAAGATCCCAGATAGCTTCGGCTTGGGGACGGAACTTCCGAATTTCTGACCTATCAACCTATGATGGTAGTGTAACGGACTACCATGGTTGTGACGGGTAACGGGGAATCAGGGTTCGATTCCGGAGAGGGAGCCTTAGAAACGGCTACCACATCCAAGGAAGGCAGCAGGCACGCAAATTACCCACTCTCCGCACGAGGAGGTAGTGACTAGAAATAATGATATGAACCTTTATGGTTTGTAATCAGAATGGAATGGACTTAAAAGCTCCATTGATGAACGAGTAGAGGGCAAGTCTGGTGCCAGCAGCCGCGGTAATACCAGCCTCTACAAGCGTATGCAATAGTTGCTGCGTTTAAAAAGCTCATAGTTGGATCTGTTTGAGTAGAACGGCAACATGGTCTTCAGTTAAATCTGTTGACTCGTTCCGCTCATCCTTCGCATCGAAGAAATAGTTTGCACTTAAATGTGACGAACTGTGGAAACGGTGTTTTCACCCTGAGAAAATTAGAGTGTTCAAAGCATCCTTTGGGATCGAATAATAAAGCATGGAATAATGGAGAATGACCCGCTACTCGATTGATGCCGGTTGGCTGAGTGCGGTAATGATTGAAAGGAACAGACGGGGGCATTTGTATTGCTACGTTAGAGGTGAAATTCTTGGATCGTGGCAAGACAAACTACTGCGAAAGCATTTGCCAAGAATGTTTTCATTAATCAAGAACGAAAGTCAGAGTATTGAAGAGGATTAGATACCCTCGTAATTCTGACCATAAACTATACCAACCTACAATTTGTCAAAGTCGATCTTGACTTGGCAAGAGATTAACCGGGAAACCAAAGTTTATTGGTTCCGGGGGAAGTATGGTTGCAAAATCGAAACTTAAAGGAATTGACGGAAGGGCACCACCAGGAGTGGAGCCTGCGGCTTAATTTGACTCAACACGGGAAAACTCACCCGGTCCAGACATCTTAAGGATTGACAGATTGAATATCTTTCATGATTATATGGGCGGTGGTGCATGGCCGTTCTTAGTTAGTGGAGTGATCTGTCTGGTTAATTCCGATAACGAACGAGATCTTCTCCATCTAAATAATGAAATTCACTATATGTGAATTCAAACACTTCTTAGAGGAACTATGCGGAATTAAATACCGCAGATGAAGTGAGGCTATAACAGGTCTGTGATGCCCTTAGATGTTCTGGACTGCACGCGCGCTACACTGTGTACTTTTAGATTGAGTACTCAGCCCTTGGTCCGAAATGGACTGGGCAATCAGAGAAAAGTACAGCGCTTCAAGGGGATCGTCTGTTGTAACTTGCAGACGTGAACCAGGAATTCCTGGTACTTATGAGTCAACAACTCATAGGGATTACGTCCCTGCCCTTTGTACACACCGCCCGTCGCTACTACTGATTGGATAGTTAAGCAAGAATTGCAAATTCCTACTGTTGGGACTTCGGTCTCCGGCAACGGGATGAAGCGGATCGAGCTTAATTGTCTAGAGGAAGTAAAAGTCGTAACAAGGTTTCCGTAGGGGAACCTGCGGAAGGATCAGTGATTGATTCCTTCGGGCATGGCTGCTGGTAGAGGCCATGTCTGTAGTGCGCATGACGCTCTGTCGCTAGAGATTGCTTGGCAACCAATCTCGAATTATGTATCGAGCTCAAAAACTACTTGTGTGGATACATAGTTCAGCAGTCATGGCAAGGGACTGCTTAAAGGGAGACTAGTTAGCAAAAGCAGCCTAGCAGAACTGCAGCTATCTAGATCTCAGAAGCTGGGTTATAGAAGCCCAGCTATAGACTTGTGAATGAGAAAGGCCTAAAAAGGTCCACAAGTCGCGTGGTTAGAACCGACACGCAAAAATCCCAGCGAGTGACAGAGCGTTGCGCTGTTCAGTGGGAAAGAGTTGAGCTACTCGGGGCGCCCACTGAACTTGCTCCGAGCCAAAGGCTCGAAAAAACACAGCTTAGCCTCAGATCCTTTACATAGAAGGCTAGCTAAAATAAACTTACCTTGGACGAGGGTAAAGTTTAGTCAGTTCTTAGGGGAGAGTAATCCACAGCTTCTCGCCCTCTGAACATTCTCCCAGATATGTAGGTCTGGGAGAGTCTCCTCCTGTTCTTCGGAATCTGGAGGTAGACAAAGACAGTACGATACGATCTTGCATCGGGATGACTAACCGATAATGATCATAATCTGACAATTTTTCCGGCTTGAGGCACCGGAGTCAGATTAAAGACACATACTGAACTAAAGGCGTATGTGCAAAGCTTGTCGGAGTGTAGAGAGTCAAGCTGAGTTGACTCGTCACGTGGTGATGACAACAGCCATGTGCAAAACACTCACAACTTTATCGTCTATGTGGAAAAGGTTGCTAACAGCGCTCTCTATGAGAGGCCCTCGCATATAACTATACGAGGAAAAGGCGATAGAGTTGTTTGAATGTGGGGCAGGTTCATCGACAAGCTAAGTTGATCACATTCTTGTTGTGGCATCCTACTAGAATTGGTCACGGTCTGCACCAACTCTCCCCAAGTTGGCCAGACTTAAAACTAGAAATAAGGTTTGCAGCTATGTGAACCTAGAAACTGTAAAGGAGTTGAAAGAACTTAAAGGAATTGAAAGAGGCCTTGAGGTATATCCTCTTGGTAAAGACCCACAAAAGCTCACAAAAGTGGCTTCGAAGGGCAAAACTGGTTCATCCAAAACAATTGGAGAGCTTAAAGCAGAACCAATTCGAATGAAACACTATTGGTGAAACTTCATCATGAGAACGTCACAAGCTGATCACGCTCTATGATATGACTAGTATTATGTTGCTTCTAGTAGGCTAAGCGCAAGCCGAAACATCAACATGTGAAAGTCGTAGAATTTTGCAATCAAACTGTGGCTAGTACTGTGATGTTACTAGTAACCTGGTGTTCCGTCATATGGCCAAGAGAGCATTTGAAGGCGAAACTTCTGCATGGGAAAGCTGCATCATGATCAAAATTTTATATCGAGTATTATGTTGACGTTAGTAGGCCTTGGCCGAAAACGCAGCATGTGAAAGGTATAGATAAAAGTTATTGTTGCAGTCAGTACTGTGTAGTTACTAGTAGCTGGATTTAAGCTCAAAATGAGACACTGTTGGTGAAACTTCATCATGAGAATGTCACAAGCTGATCAAGCTCTATGATATGACTAGTATTATGTTGCTTCTAGTAGGCTAAGCGCAAGCCGAAACATCAACATGTGAAAGTCGTAGAATTTTGCGATCAAATTGTGGCTAGTACTGTGATGTTACTAGTAACCTTGTGTTACGTCATATGGCCAAGAGAGCATTTGAAGGCGAAACTTCTGCATGGGGAAGCTGCATCATGAACAAAAGTTTATATCGAGTATTATGTTGACATTAGTAGGCCCTGGCCGAAAGCGCAGCATGTGAAAGGTATAGATAAAAGTTATCGTTGCAGTCAGTACTGTGTAGTTACTAGTAGCTGGATTTAAGCTCGAAATGAGACACTGTTGGTGAAACTTCATCATGAGAACGTCACAAGCTGATCACGCTCCATGATATGACTAGTATTATGTTGCTTCTAGTAGGCTAAGCGCAAGCCGAAACATCAACATGTGAAAGTCGTAGAATTTTGCGATCAAATTGTGGCTAGTACTGTGATGTTACTAGTAACCTTGTGTTACGTCATATGGCCAAGAGAGCATTTGAAGGCGAAACTTCTGCATGGGGAAGCTGCATCATGAACAAAAGTTTATATCGAGTATTATGTTGACGTTAGTAGGCCCTGGCCGAAAGCGCAGCATGTGAAAGGTATAGATAAAAGTTAGCGTTGCAGTCAGTACTGTGTAGTTACTAGTAGCTGGATTTAAGCTCGAAATGAGACACTGTTGGTGAAACTTCATCATGAGAACGTCACAAGCTGATCACGCTCTATGATATGACTAGTATTATGTTGCTTCTAGTAGGCTAAGCGCAAGCCGAAACATCAACATGTGAAAGTCGTAGAATTTTGCAATCAAACTGTGGCTAGTACTGTGATGTTACTAGTAACCTTTTCTTACGTCATATGGCCAAGAGAGCATTTGAAGGCGAAACTTCTGCATGGGGAAGCTGCATCATGAACAAAAGTTTATATCGAGTATTATGTTGACGTTAGTAGGCCCTGGCCGAAAGCGCAGCATGTGAAAGGTATAGATAAAAGTTATCGTTGCAGTCAGTACTGTGTAGTTACTAGTAGCTGGATTTAAGCTCGAAGTGAGACACTGTTGGTGAAACTTCATCATGAGAACGTCACAAGCTGATCACGCTCTATGATATGACTAGTATTATGTTGCTTATAGTAGGCTAAGCGCAAGCCGAAACATCAACATGTGAAAGTCGTAGAATTTTGCGATCAAACTGTGGCTAGTACTTTGATGATGCTTGTAGCCAACCGAATTGGTTGAAAAGCCCAATAAGTAAGCTAACTTGGGAGAGCTTGTTGGAAACCAAATGCTACTAGATTGGTCCAAATACATCCTTCAACAGGGGATCACTTGGCTCGCTTTACGAAGAGGAGCACAGCTATATGTGTTAATTCGGTATGAATCGCAAGATTTGTTTACCGACCTCTCTAACGCAAAAGGCGGTCTCGGCTTCGGCTGTTGACTGCGTCCGATTCAGGGTTATATAACTCTCGATTGAACACATTGATGTTCTATTGTTGGTGCTTCCAATAAAATTGGAACACTTAAAGCAGAACCGATTCAAATAATAGCATTCTGATCAATGATTGCATTCCTTGATCAAGAACTGCTGGAGTCATTGTGATGGCGAATTTTCTTCATAAGAAAATTGCAAAGAGACGGAACTTAATGAGACTAGTATTATGTTGTTTCTAGTAAGCGGAAGCTGAAACAGCAACATGTGAAAATCAAGTTTTGTTCAATGATCTCGAGGCGATAAGTACTATGAAGCAACTAGTAGCCTAAGCATGACTCAGATTTGAGACAGTCAAAAAGACTGGCGAAACTTCTTCACATGAAAGTTACATAGAGAACTACAAATGTATACAGCGAGTATTATGTTGTTTCTAGTAGGCGAAAGCTGAAACATCAACATGTGAAAGTTGTCTGCAAACTGTAGAACGATATGTGATTAGTACTGTGCTGTTACTAGTAGCCAGTCTGACTGTAGAAGCCAAGACAAAGGGAAACTAATGCATCTGAAAAGGACAAGTTATGGAAAGGTATGCACGATAAGTATTATGTTGTTTCTAGTAAGCGGCAGCTGAAACATCAACATGTGAACGTCGTTGTGTACAGTAACCTAGAACTATATAGTCCTTAGTAACGTGCATTTACTAGTACCTGTAATTGGTATTCAGACTCAGGCAGTTTGGAATAGTTTGGCAAAGATGCACCAGAGAAAACTGGGATTTGATACAGAAATTGTTGAATACAAGTATTATGCTGCTTCTAGTAGGTTGAATCCGAAACATCAGCATGTGAAAATTGAAAACATTTCTGGTTCGAATTGTCACAAGTATTTGGTGATCTGAGTAGCCAAACTCACTACAACGCCAATTGAAGGCAAAAATTCTCAACGGGAAAAGCTATTCTCATTGAATGAGCTAACAAGACGAGTATTATGTTGCTTCTAGTAGGCGAAAGCCAAAACATCAACATGTGAAAGTCTTGCTGAACA
>NW_027452379.1:0-5000 GCF_964194025.1 Convolutriloba macropyga | reverse complement strand
TGGTGAAAATTCCAGTGTCGTGTTACGGCACTGGGAAAGAACTTGAACTTGTGCTCAGGCAACCAAGCAGCCAAGGTTGTGCGGTGTCTTGCTACAAATGTTCGGTTGTGTTCTAAATTAGCTGAAGTAAGCTGAAGCATCGCTTTGCTGTCTGAAAGTGTTGCCTCGTCATCTATGCGCTCCCAAATGGCCTAACACTGGCAGCCAATCAGAGTGCGAGAAAAGCGCTCCCAAATGGCCTAACACTGGCAGCCCAATCAGAGTGCGAGAAAAGCGCTCCCAAATGGCTAACACTGGCAGCCAATCAGAGTGCGAGAAAAGCGCTCCCAAATGGCCTAACAGTGGCAGCCAATCAGAGTGCGAGAAAAGCGCTCCCAAATGGCCTAAACAGTGGCAGCCAATCAGAGTGCGAGAAAAGCGCTCCCAAATGGCCTAACAGTGGCAGCCAATCAGAGTGCGAGAAAAGCGCTCCCAAATGGCCTAACAGTGGCAGCCAATCAGAGTGCGAGAAAAGCGCTCCCAAATGGCCTAACAGTGGGCAGCCAATCAGAGTGCGAGAAAAGCGCTCCCAAATGGCCTAACAGTGGCAGCCAATCAGAGTGCGAGAAAAGCGCTCCCAAATGGCCTAACAGTGGCAGCCAATCAGAGTGCGAGAAAAGCGCTCCCAAATGGCCTAACAGTGGCAGCCAATCAGAGTGCGAGAAAAGCGCTCCCAAATGGCCCTAACAGTGGCAGCCAATCAGAGTGCGAGAAAAGCGCTCCCAAATGGCCTAACAGTGGCAGCCAATCAGAGTGCGAGAAAAGCGCTCCCAAATGGCCTAACAGTGGCAGCCAATCAGAGTGCGAGAAAAGCGCTCCCCAAATGGCCTAACAGTGGCAGCCAATCAGAGTGCGAGAAAAGCGCTCCCAAATGGCCTAACAGTGGCAGCCAATCAGAGTGCGAGAAAAGCGCTCCCAAATGGCCTAACAGTGGCAGCCAATCAGAGTGCGAGAAAAAGCGCTCCCAAATGGCCTAACAGTGGCAGCCAATCAGAGTGCGAGAAAAGCGCTCCCAAATGGCCTAACAGTGGCAGCCAATCAGAGTGCGAGAAAAGCGCTCCCAAATGGCCTAACAGTGGCAGCCAATCAGAGTGCGAGAAAAGCGCTCCCAAATGGCCTAACAGTGGCAGCCAATCAGAGTGGCGAGAAAGCGCTCCCAAATGGCCTAACAGTGGCAGCCAATCAGAGTGCGAGAAAAGCGCTCCCAAATGGCCTAACAGTGGCAGCCAATCAGAGTGCGAGAAAAGCGCTCCCAAATGGCCTAACAGTGGCAGCCAATCAGAGTGCGAGAAAAGCGCTCCCAAATGGCCTAACAGTGGCAGCCAATCAGAGTGCGAGAAAAGCGCTCCCAAATGGCCTAACAGTGGCAGCCAGCTAGAGCTAGCTTAAGTTAGCTTGGGTTAGCTTGAGTTAGCTTTAATTAGCTTTAATTAGCTTAAGCTAGCTTAAGTTAGCTTGGGTTAGCTTGAGTTAGCTTGAGCTAGCTTGAGTTAGCTTGAATTAGCTTGAGTTAGCTTGAATTAGCTTGAGTTAGCTTGAGTTAGCTTGAATTAGCTTGAGTTAGCTTGAGTTAGCTCGGGTTAGCTTGAGTTTGACTTCATTAACCCAAGTTAGCTTGGGTTAACTTCATTAAGTTAGCTTGAACTAGCTTGAGTTAGCTTGAGTTAGCTTGAGTTAGCTTGAGTTAGCTTGAGTTAGCTTGTTCTTAGCTTTAGCTAGCTTGAGTTAGCTTGAACTAGCTTTAGCTACCTTGAGTTAGCTTGAGTTAGCTCGGGTTAGCTTGAGTTAGCTTGAGTTAGCTTGAGTTAGCTTTAGCTAGCTTGAGTTAGCTTGAGTTAGCTTGAGTTAGCTTGAGTTTAGCTTTGAATTAGCTTGAGTTAGCTTGAGTTAGCTTTAGCTAGCTTGGGTTAGCTTGAGCTAGCTTGAGTTAGCTCGGGTTAGCTTGAGTTAGCTTGAGTTAGCTTTAGCTAGCTTGAGTTAGCTTGAGTTAGCTTGAGTTAGCTTGAGTTAGCTTTAGCTAGCTTGAGTTAGCTTGAACTAGCTTGAGTTAGCTTGAGCTAGCTTGAGTTAGCTTGAGTTAGCCTTGAGTTAGCTTTAGCTAGCTTGAGTTAGCTTGAACTAGCTTTAGTTAGCTTGAGTTAGCTTGAGTTAGCTTGAGTTAGCTTGAGTTAGCTTGTCTTAGCTTTAGCTAGCTTGAGTTAGCTTGAACTAGCTTTAGCTACCTTGAGTTAGCTTGAGTTAGCTCGGGTTAGCTTGAGTTAGCTTGAGTTAGCTTGAGTTAGCTTTAGCTAGCTTGAGTTAGCTTGAGTTAGCTTGAGTTAGCTTGAACTAGCTTTGAGTTAGCTTGAGTTAGCTTGAGTTAGCTTGAGTTAGCTTGAGTTAGCTTGAGTTAGCTTGTCTTAGCTTTAGGCTAGCTTGAGTTAGCTTGAACTAGCTTTAGCTACCTTGAGTTAGCTTGAGTTAGCTCGGGTTAGCTTGAGTTAGCTTGAGTTAGCTTGAGTTAGCTTTAGCTAGCTTGAGTTAGCTTGTTAGCTTGAGTTAGCTTGAATTAGCTTGAGTTAGCTTGAGTTAGCTTTAGCTAGCTTGGGTTAGCTTGAGCTAGCTTGAGTTAGCTCGGGTTAGCTTGAGTTAGCTTGAGTTAGCTTTAGCTAGCTTGAGTTAGCTTGAGTTAGCTTGAGTTAGCTTGAGTTAGCTTTAGCTAGCTTGAGTTAGCTTGAACTAGCTTGAGTTAGCTTGAGCTAGCTTGAGTTAGCTTGAGTTTAGCTTGAGTTAGCTTTAGCTAGCTTGAGTTAGCTTGAACTAGCTTGAGTTAGCTTGAGTTAGCTTGAGTTAGCTTGTCTTAGCTTTAGCTAGCTTGAGCTAGCTTGAACTAGCTTTAGCTACCTTGAGTTAGCTTGAGTTAGCTCGGGTTAGCTTGAGTTAGCTTGAGTTAGCTTGAGTTAGCTTTAGCTAGCTTGAGTTAGCTTGAGTTAGCTTGAGTTAGCTTGAACTAGCTTGAGTTAGCTTGAGTTAGCTTGAGTTAGCTTGAGTTAGCTTGAGTTAGCTTGTCTTAGCTTTAGCTAGCTTGAGTTAGCTTGAACTAGCTTTAGCTACCTTGAGTTAGCTTGAGTTAGCTCGGGTTAGCTTGAGTTAGCTTGAGTTAGCTTGAGTTAGCTTTAGCTAGCTTGAGTTAGCTTGAGTTAGCTTGAGTTAGCTTGAGTTAGCTTGAATTAGCTTGAGTTAGCTTGAGTTAGCTTTAGCTAGCTTGGGTTAGCTTGAGCTAGCTTGAGTTAGCTCGGGTTAGCTTGAGTTAGCTTGAGTTAGCTTTAGCTAGCTTGAGTTAGCTTGAGTTAGCTTGAGTTAGCTTGAGTTTAGCTTTAGCTAGCTTGAGTTAGCTTGAACTAGCTTGAGTTAGCTTGAGCTAGCTTGAGTTAGCTTGAGTTAGCTTGAGTTAGCTTTAGCTAGCTTGAGTTAGCTTGAACTAGCTTGAGTTAGCTTGAGCTAGCTTGAGTTAGCTTGAGTTAGCTTGAGTTAGCTTTAGCTAGCTTGAGTTAGCTTGAACTAGCTTGAGTTAGCTTGAGTTAGCTTGAGTTAGCTTGAGTTAGCTTGTCTTAGCTTTAGCTAGCTTGAGCTAGCTTGAACTAGCTTTAGCTACCTTGAGTTAGCTTGAGTTAGCTCGGGTTAGCTTGAGTTAGCTTGAGTTAGCTTGAGTTAGCTTGAGCTAGCTTGAGTTAGCTTGAGTTAGCTTGAGTTAGCTTTAGCTAGCTTGAGTTAGCTTGAACTAGCTTGAGTTAGCTTGAGCTAGCTTGAGTTAGCTTGAGTTAGCTTGAGTTAGCTTTAGCTAGCTTGAGTTAGCTTGAACTAGCTTGAGTTAGCTTGAGTTAGCTTGAGTTAGCTTGAGTTAGCTTGTCTTAGCTTTAGCTAGCTTGAGCTAGCTTGAACTAGCTTTAGCTACCTTGAGTTAGCTTGAGTTAGCTCGGGTTAGCTTGAGTTAGCTTGAGTTAGCTTGAGTTAGCTTTAGCTAGCTTGAGTTAGCTTGAGTTAGCTTGAGTTAGCTTGAACTAGCTTGAGTTAGCTTGAGTTAGCTTGAGTTAGCTTGAGTTAGCTTGAGTTAGCTTGAGTTAGCTTGTCTTAGCTTTAGCTAGCTTGAGTTAGCTTGAACTAGCTTTAGCTACCTTGAGTTAGCTTGAGTTAGCTCGGGTTAGCTTGAGTTAGCTTGAGTTAGCTTGAGTTAGCTTTAGCTAGCTTGAGTTAGCTTGAGTTAGCTTGAGTTAGCTTGAGTTAGCTTGAATTAGCTTGAGTTAGCTTGAGTTAGCTTTAGCTAGCTTGGGTTAGCTTGAGCTAGCTTGAGTTAGCTCGGGTTAGCTTGAGTTAGCTTGAGTTAGCTTTAGCTAGCTTGAGTTAGCTTGAGTTAGCTTGAGTTAGCTTGAGTTAGCTTTAGCTAGCTTGAGTTAGCTTGAACTAGCTTGAGTTAGCTTGAGCTAGCTTGAGTTAGCTTGAGTTAGCTTGAGTTAGCTTTAGCTAGCTTGAGTTAGCTTGAACTAGCTTTAGTTAGCTTGAGTTAGCTTGAGTTAGCTTGAGTTAGCTTGAGTTAGCTTGTCTTAGCTTTAGCTAGCTTGAGTTAGCTTGAACTAGCTTTAGCTACCTTGAGTTAGCTTGAGTTAGCTCGGGTTAGCTTGAGTTAGCTTGAGTTAGCTTGAGTTAGCTTTAGCTAGCTTGAGTTAGCTTGAGTTAGCTTGAGTTAGCTTGAGTTAGCTTGAGTTAGCTTGAGTTAGCTTGTCTTAGCTTTAGCTAGCTTGAGTTAGCTTGAACTAGCTTTAGCTACCTTGAGTTAGCTTGAGTTAGCTCGGGTTAGCTTGAGTTAGCTTGAGTTAGCTTGAGTTAGCTTTAGCTAGCTTGAGTTAGCTTGAGTTAGCTTGAGTTAGCTTGAGTTAGCTTGAATTAGCTTGAGTTAGCTTGAGTTAGCTTTAGCTAGCTTGGGT
>NW_027452378.1:0-30000 GCF_964194025.1 Convolutriloba macropyga | reverse complement strand
TCATAATTGTACTCTTCAAGAGACCAAGTTCCCACTGGTGGTGGTGCAGGGGGGCTTGCAATTGTCAGTTCATAACCTGTATCAGGAACTGGCGGCTGTGTAGCTTCTTCCTGAAGAATTGTCTCAATCACCGGATTTGTTCGTTTCGGTTTCTTGGAAACCGGAGCTGTTGAGTCGTCACTGACCGAATTGACCGAACTTTCAAATCCGTAATACTCTGGGGCTCGTCGGTTTCGTTTGGTGCTGGTAGTTGATGGGGATGGGATTGAAGACGTTACTGAAGGGGCAGCAACAGACGATGCATTCGATGTATTCAGGCTCACCGATGTGTGACGTGACCGTTTTCCTCCGGCTTGGGGCTTTCGTGGTTTTCTTGCCGACATTACTTTCGATATATTGCTATTTGCAGATGACACGCCCGATGCTGCATCTGACTGTGTCGGGCGGTGGCGAATTTTGATCTCCCCGCGAAACTTTTTCTTTAAATCCTTCGTGTGCTGTGCAATTTTTTCTTCCGTTGTTTTTTCGTATTGTAGGGGTCGACGTTGCGCGTATTGCCATAAATCGGTGTTCCGTTCGGCGCGAGTACCGAATTTAGCAATATCGCTATTGCGAACACTAACTTCGGGTACTCCTGGTTCTTTGATGACGGTTGTCGTATCCGATGTACGAACAACCGTACTTCCTGGAGCCAGTGTTTCCCAAAGACCACGGAGGTCTCTTTTTGATCGTTTAGTCAGCTTGCGGGCGAGCTTCAAATCCAGTGACTGTTCCGATCTGGGGATGGGATTATTTAATTTTGGGTGTAATATGAAGCGAGAGACAGATTTGTTGTGCTCGCCGTTGTAGCGGCGTCCGGCGTCAACTTGGGCTCTTTGCATAGCCTCTTCAATCAGAATGTCGCTTCTGTCTCCCGTCACCCATCCATTGTCGTCTAAGTAGTCCTCAACAGGGACAGTATCGGCGTCTAAATAGTGGTGAAGAATGTTTTCATATGACAGATTAGATGATTTAGGTGTTGTACTTATATTATCTAGTGGTGTGTTTGGCTTTCTTCCGAAATGTGCTTGGAAAGGTGTTACATTTGTAGTCTTTTGTTTGCATATACGTAATTGATATACAATTGACTTTATTACTTCTTTAATTGTGAATGTTTTATTTCTATTGTCTAATTTCATGCAGCCTAAGCGTCTTTTAATTGTTTGTATCAAACGCTCCACTAAACCTATGGCTCTATGATCGTTTACAGGGGCAGGTAGTGTGTTAATACTATATTGTTTGCAAAATTTTTTAACTTTATAACCTATTAAACATCGTGCTTGATCTAGTCTAATATTTCGGGGAACACCGTGGATTTGAATGTAATCATCTAAAAACTTTAGTACATTTGGTCCATTTGCTTTATCAAATACTTATACAGAAGGATATTTGGAAAAACGATCAATACATGCAAGAAAATTTGTATCTTGATCTTTTTCATTCGTGATAGACCTCCGAAGTCAATCTGTATTTCTTCATTTGGTTCAGTACATGGTATTAAAGGTTTCCATTTCGACGCCGGAATAACAGGTTTAAGATTCTTACCAATCTCAGTACATGGCTTGCACTGAGCCGCTTTATTTAAGATTTCGCGGTGCATGTACGGCCAGAACGCGTATTGGCCAAGCGTGATCATCCCCCAACTTCCCGGGTGGGTTAGATGGAGGCTTTCCAGTACCGCGTCTTGTATGGCATGGGGAATTGCCACACGTTCGTCTACACAGACGCATCCTGACCGGACGTGCAAGTCTCGCCAGTACGAGAATAGATACGGGTTGACTTCCTTGCATCTCTGGGGGTCATCTTGAAGTATGCAATCCCGTACCTCCTTCAGAACTGCATCTTTGCTTGTCAGTACTGCCAGGAAGCCTTTTGTGAACAACTGTGTCAAGTTGTTCTCAAACACCTCTTCTTTGGACAATTCTACAATAGGGGAAGGGTTTCCGTCATTTGAGGATCGAGTCGTTCCTGAATTTGGAGTAGATTGAAATGTCCCTCGGCTGTGAGAAGGGGGAGTTTGCAGGTTTCGGCTGTGTGAAGGAGAGCTACTCATTTTGTGGTTTTCGATTACGTGGATATGAGTTTGGTTTGATTTAGTATTTAATTGTGGCTGGATTTGAGTTGGATTTGTACTGGTATTAGAATGAGTTTGCAATTGTGCTGCGTGTGCAGAGTATTTAAGAAGCAACTGATTTGTATTTCTATTAAAGGCAGAAAGCAAATTGGAATAGTTTGTTGAGCGAGGATGTGAGGCACGTGTGGAATGTGTGTTAATGACGCTGTTAAAGTGTTGTGATTGGCAGGTTTGTGGTGTGGTATTTACATAAATTGCTGCAATTGCGTCACGAAAGCGGGTAATTGTTGCTACCGCAAATTCTTCGTCATATTTGTTTGTAACTTTTGCTTTTGATTTGGTTGGCGAGAAATATAATCTACCAGCCCCATTTTTGCACCAGGAATATGTTCAATGTTAAAGTCAAAGGGTAAAAGACGATCAATCCAGCGCGTTAATCTACTATTATAAGATTTATTTGATCTATGTTCTTTCATAATTGAAAGTAAAGCTCGGTGATCTGTGATGATTGTAAATGATTTGCCAAATAAATAATATTTGAAATATTCGACGGACCACAAAACACCTAGTAATTCAAGTTCATTAATGCTATAACGTTCCTCATTAGAGTTAAGGAATCGAGATGCAAATGCAACTGTATGCCAACCTGTAGGTGAACGTTGTTCTAATGCTACTCCTAACCCTGCTCTAGAAGCATCGCATTTGATCCGCGTTTCCAAGTGAGGATTGTAGTGTGTGTTTTCTGTGGCGTTTGTTACTCTATTTTTAATTGCTTGGAAATGTGTGTCATGTTCAGTGTTCCAAATGAATTTTGTGTTCTTTTTTAATAATGGACGAAGAGGATGACATAATTGGGATAAGTTAGGAATAAATTTTCCAAGGTAGTGTACAGAACCTAAAAATGATCGGAGTTGTTTTAAATCTTTAGGTGCTGTTAGTGATGCGATTGCCGCTGTTTTTGACTCAAGTGGAGCTATTCCAGATTGACTGAATTTATGTCCCAACCATTCTATTTCGGTTTTTGCAAAATGACATTTAGGTAAGTTGATTCGTAGATTATCCTCATCTAGTTTCTGTAAGCACTGATAGACAAGTTTTAAGTGGTCTTCTTTGGACCCACGGCTAACTACTATAATGTCATCTAGAAAACAGTAAGTATTTTTTAGTCCGACTAAAGTATAGTCCATTACTTTTTGGAAAGCTGCTGGCATATCAGTTAAACCGTAGAAACCTGTAATGAAACGATATGTTCCCGTTCTCTCACCGCTAATAATATTAAAGTTACAATGTCTGGCCGTTTCCGGGTCTAATTTAAGTTGACTGTATGCGTACTTCAAATCCAGTGTGGAATAATATGCTGTTTCTTGTGATGCGGATGTATTCAAGTTTTGTTGAATTGTGTCAATTAAATTATCAATATTTGGCATTTGATGTTTGTTTTTGTGAATAGACTTGTTTAAAATTTTTGAATTTAGAGCTAATTCAACTGTTTTATCTCTTTTAACTGTAATGACTATGGGTGAGATGAAATTTTTGTCAGAACAACTGTTTAATTTTATGATGTGTTTTTCATCAAGTAATTTTTTAAGTTCTATATTAACTAGTGGTTGTAAATTAATGGGTATTCGTCTTCCTTTTTGATGAGTAGGTGTAAATTCACTATGAAATGTTGACTTTACTGAATGTTTTAAAGATTTACCGACACGGGTGATGAGTTCAGGAAAGTCAAAAGAGATCTGCCTCTTAATTGGGCATTGAGTTTGATCAATGTTTGCCACTTGCTTTGATTGGATTACTGAGAAACCTAGCTTTGGGAAAAGGCCTCGTCCAATGATCGGTCGGTGACCATCTTCAACGACAGTTACATCAACTTCTGTGGCTATCCAGTCATTACACTTTATTGATGTCTTGATTATACCTACTATTTTGACTATGTCATTGGAGAAAGTTTTTAAATCGTGTATTTCAGGAGACTGTATCCAATAGCTATCTTTACATTCCGATACCACTTTGTCCGCCAGACTTTTGTTAACGATCGTACAGACACTTCCTGAATCCACCAATGCTTTCGTGCTTGTATTTCCAACTGGAATGTCCAAATTTACGGGCTCTACCTCACGGGTGTCAGTTTTGTATGAAATTGCCGCTACACAATTATCATCGTAATCGTCGTAGTCTGAGTCATAATTGGCATCGTATATGCTCTTTTGTTGTAGGATATTGCTAATATTATTTACTTGTTCGGTTACTGATGTCGAGGTGCCTACTGTAGCCGCTTCCGAAATTGAGTCATCTACATAATTTACTCGAGATCTAGGTTTGCTAGCTTGTTTTCGTTTTCGACAAACCTTAGCGAAATGGTTAGAGATTCCACAATTTTTACATATTTTCCCACGGGCGGGACAATTTTGTCTATGAGAGGGATTCCAACCATACCCACAATTTGGACAGATCGTCGGTTTTACGAACTGATTTGTAGATGGTCGGTTTCTATTCCACGATCCTTGGACATTGTTTATCGAATGGACTTCATTAGATGATTTGGTTGTTGGGGTTCCAGAGATTTTTAGTTGCGTTTGTATGCCCATTTCGATATTGAACGCAACATCGAGAGCTTTTTAAGCTTCTCGTGTTTCTTTCAGCAATTCTCTTTGAATTTCTCCATCTTGCTGTCTAGTGGAAAATAGATTAGATTGCGAACAACTGAATTCAGTAAGAAGATTCAAAAGAATGAATAGTTGAGTAAAAGTGGGAGGTGTGAACGGTATGAAATAATGACTTTTTAGTCGGCGGTAATTTATAGTTATGTGAATACTGACTTTTAGTTTTACGAGGACAAGCATAAATTAATTAAGTACATTTTAATAAATGAGAACTAAATTATGGTACAACCGTACCACAATTATTATTATTATTATTATTATTATTATTATTATTATTATTAATGATAATAATAATTTTAATATAGTGAAAATAATAAATATAATAAAAGTAATAATGAATTTCGAAATATTAATAATAAGAAGTAGTAATAATAATTATATTAATAATTTAAAATAATAATAATAAAAAATATGAAAAGATAATAAAAATAATCATAACAACAAATATTTTATTGTTATTATAACAAATTTCATTAAGGTTTTTTAGCAAAACTATAACGAGTGTTAAAACTAATTTCGCTCAAACAACATTCATCCATATGAGTGTTATTTGTACTGAAAAATTTTCTCAACTAGATCAAAAAACGCTTTCTTTATTGTCTTTCGAATTTGAGAGGTGTGAATATGGACTAAAATTGGTCAAGCGCCAGTCAAATTGTTGTATCTTGTAACTTTGTATTGAGAACTTTGCATTGGCATTG
This sequence comes from Convolutriloba macropyga, assembly GCF_964194025.1. Lineage (NCBI taxonomy): Eukaryota > Metazoa > Xenacoelomorpha > Acoela > Convolutidae > Convolutriloba > Convolutriloba macropyga. Next base: position 24,523 of record NW_027452378.1, on the reverse strand, counting down.
CTGGCGATTATTATTTTTTGAGTAAAAATTATTCGATAATTAGTAGTCCCACGATAAAAGTTCCGAAAATTATACGACCAGGTCTTTGAAATATCTATTCTGTGAGATGATTTCTTTGGGGGAAGAGGTAAAATGTGCTTCATTTTTTAATTTTTCGGTAAGGAGGTTTGCAATCTTTTAAACTTATTAGAAATGAACTTACATCTTATTATCTTGCTGCAAAAATCAACACCATCAAAATCCTTCTCCATCTGCGGTTTTTTCACAGTACTGGTGATTTCTAAGTCAGCTGCGTATAAATAGGACCAATTGACAAATATTTCAGGTACTTGGTTCATATATACGCAAAAAAAAGAAAAATGCAAAAATTGACCCTGAGGCTCACAGCTGGTGATTGGTTGAAAACCCAATTTTTCTCAAGATACTACAGCTGGGAGCTTTCTGTCAAACTTGGCCCAAAAACCAATTAACAAAACCCATTTGGCAAAATTGTAAATTATGTCATTGAAATGGACGCTAAGAGAGGTTTATGCTACGTCGAGATACACTGACACTGTCATTTACTTTGCGTTAAGTAACTGTTGTGCTACAAGTACTGTGGCGTCAAGTGTGTCGAGATACACTGTCCTTGTCAGTTTGTTTGCGTCATGTAACTAATACAATAGCTTGCATTACATGAGCAACTGAATGCTGGTTGAATGAGTTTTCCTAAAACGGTGATGCTCTTCACAAAATTTTTGTTGCAGAAACATTGCTAGCGGTTTGTAAATTTTTCAGAGAAATTTTCAGAGAATTGGATAATTGTTTCCTGATTCGTGAATTTTTCACTGCGTTTTGTATATTTTCTTAGCCTATCAAAGCTGAATTCACTTTCTAAGTGTATGTATGCTGTTAGGGGACAAATAAAAATGCGCATTGGATCCTATAGATGTCTTCAATGGAATCGCAACCGAATTGGCCAATTCTAATTTATAGTAAAAAAGCATCGAGTTTTTTAACTGAATTAAATGACGGCGCTGGAAAATTAATCTCAGATTCGTCCCAATAAGCTTTGCCAAAAAAACATTTAATTTTTGACAAGTGTTTCTGCTCAGCATATTCATTCTAAAGTTCAACTAACAACAATCAGTGATCTGAGAACGAATTCTCCTCTAATATTTCGCTACACAAAATACACCAGTGCACTTGTATGAGACTGCAGTAATGACATATTCAAGTTTCTGAATTCCTGCAAAACTGCTTTTCGTATGAGCAAGTTTTATTTAAAACCAGCCAATTTTTTAGGTGAAGTTGATTTCACCATTTACACAGCAATTGACTCATTATTTATGAATTTTTGATGTAAAATTATTTTGACCAAGCTAATTGACGATCTCTGAATAGAACACAATCAGTAAAAAGATAATACTTTAAGTTTGCTGGTTATATTTTATTTGGTATTCTGAAGGAGCTTAAGTGGTAGCTTAAGTGGTAGCTAAAGTAACAGTTTCGAGGCCCAAAAACCTAGCGAAATACCCCAAAAATTGTCAAAAACATCAGAGAAAAAGTTAATGACCGTTGTTTTAAAACATCCCAAAACCTCATTGAAGCGCATTAGAACGGTTCAATACGCTTTCTTTCGCTACAATACAATATTCAGAGGCAAACTTTGACAAATTCTCAAAAAAATATGGCGTTTTTTCAAGAAATTCTGCAAAAAAGTCGGTTTAAAGATGAAAAGCAAGTGTTCGAACAAAGAGTTGCTAATGCTTTGGGGTGCGATACAATCAGATGGACGGAAATTGCTTGTTAAGCGTCCAAACAAGCTAAACACTCTCGGTTAATTGGAAATTTTAAAAAGTTATGAAGAAAAAAAATGCCTTTCCCGGACATTATTTTCCAATAAGTGAACTCTCCTGTGCGTCAATTGAAGATTATTGGCAATTTTTTCCACGAAAACGAGTGGAAGGTACTGTGGAATGGTCTGTATACAATCCAGATCTGAATCCGATTTAAAATTTATGAGCAATTTTGAAGCAAGGATTACGAAAACAGACAGGAAAATTGAGAAGAAAAAGTTTATGAAATTTGGAATGAAATTGACGCAGACGTCGCGAGAAACCTGTATGAAAACTATACAAACCGTCTAATAGACGTTAAAAAAGCTAAAAGTATAATGACGCGTCATTAGAGAATAAATTTGATTTGAAAATTATATATTATTTGGTGTTTGCATTGCTTTTTAAAAATTCTTCAGGTGTACGTAGCTTTTTGGTACCATAGTGTATCTTCCACCGGTAAGTCATGGCATAACGCTGGTAGATATATAGACTAACTTAATTATGTTTAACTACAAATTAACGTGTGGCTTTTGAACTGTGACAGTTTTCTTACAATCTCCAAGAGCGAGATTTGGTATTTCAACTTAATGTGGCCATAAGCATCAACTTTTAAAGTTTTTTAATAACCTTTTTTGCTCTGTGCTCTTTCAAATTTTATTAGTTATCCCTCTATGCTCTAACATGCTCACTCAGATTAGTGCCGCAGATCAATTTCTTGGCCTAAATGGATTCTATAAAATTGATCCACTATTTCCGTTCTCTCTTTTCGTTGTGGAGAAAACTTTTAGAGCGAACTGCAGACGAAGAAGACGCCGCCTCAAGAAAAAGAAATATTGAACCAATTTTATAGAAACTATTTATGCCAAACAAAATTTGATTGTTAAAGGAAATAATCGGGGTGAGCATGTTAGAGCATAGAGGGACAACTAACAGAATTTGAAAGAGCACAGAGCAAAAAATGTATATTAAAAAACTCTAAAATTTGATGCTTATGGCCACATTAAGTTGAAATACCAAATCTCGCTCTTGGAGATTGTAAGAAAATTATCACAGTTCAAATGCGACACGTTTAATTTTTACAGGTGACCGGTCAATAGAACTAAAAGATAGTAGATTGGAAAGCATAAAACTGGGTCTGCAGATTGAATATCACTCTATAATCTTATTGGCTGAAATCAGGTGTTTTTGCAAGATCACATCAAACTACAGCATTTTGCCGTGCCTCTCGAGTCGTGGTGGATGCCGTATTGGAAAATAAATAATGGTCAACCGAAGTGCTCATTGACCAATGTGATTTTCCGACCAACTTCAATAAAACTGTGGGTTAAAGTAAAGTAATCATTTTCCCTGGTCATCTAAACGCCAAGTTCCCAGCACCCATGACCATACCTTAGCGGCCCATGGGAATGATATGGATCTATCACAATCGAATAAATTTTTACAACCCAACATTTTAAACGCTGTATTTCAGCTGAGTGGTCAAATCTGATTGGCCACAGTTCATCGTGAATCATTTTATATTCGATCTATTGTCCCAATTTTTGCGTTTGATGTACTGTCTTTTCAATCTATAGTAATAGCGCCATTTTTACACACTTTCAGTGTAAATTTGCACCCAATTGTAGGTAGATCTCATTTCCTATTTTAGGTATTTTCATGGATAATTATTTGATGTTATTAAAGTTTCTTCTGGATGTCTGGTATAGAAATCCAATCGATTTATGTTAAATTTTTGCTCCTCTTAGTCCCAAGTATCCAAGCATCCATGTCTAACAAGCCGAAACATGTAACATAATTAATTATTGTTAAAAAGAGTCAAAAGTGGACCAGAAATCGTACGAAAACGTTTTTGGGCAAATAATTTCAAATCCCCCGGGCGCAGGTGCTATTATTCAAAAAAGTAAAGTGCTATATGACAGCAAACAAATTGTGACCGGGGTCAAAAAACACTGAGGGCCGCTACAGAATAGACCCGAGATATCTATCGTGATCTCAAAAAGAGTCAGCTGGTGACCTGCACATGTTACCATGAATGCAAGAAATGTTTGTAGAAAGTTAGGTATTTGTACAATAATTTATTGGATCAAGACTGAAGATTGAGTAAGTTTTCAGTGTCTTTGTTTGCACTTCCCCATCGTGATGAATTCTTTCTGCTTCTATTCTTCAAATGGTCTGCATTGACAAGTACTTCTGTCCTTTTGGGTAACACAGCTCCCACCTGGTGTGCTGTCTGGTACATTTTCCGAACATCTTCATTAAGCTAAACACAAACAAAAATACTGCATTCAAGAATTCATTAGAATGACTTAATCTTAATATGCTCTTCTTTAATTTAACTAAAATGCTGGTCAAAAAAGCTCATCTCATTCATTTTGTTTCAAGTTCGCATAAATTTGGAACTCGATTCTAAATTGAACTTCTCTGTTCAGTTTCCATTAACATTTGTCAACAATTTTTTAACATTAGTACATAAGAACTCACCCGTTTCTTTTGCTCGAAGAATTCTGCGGGAGAAATTGCAGCAAGCAATGAAGCACTATCTCTGAAAACAAACAGCTTTCAGATACAAAGAATCATGGTATGATATCTCTTCTTTGCACAAAAAAAATCATCTAAGATTGGAAGAAATGATAAGGAATGGTTGTATTAGAGCAACTGTGGGTTGTGACCCCACAATCTTTTAACTGATTGCAACCCTGTGCTCTCCACTGAGCCAACTGGTCCACATTGCGAGAGTCTTGCTATGCTCTCTTATATTGAGATATCATTTCAAGCTCCATCTTATGATCACAACTTACTTAGTAGAGTGTATACTCCAACCGATTCTTTTTGTCACATTCACACAGCGGAGTGATTTTCACTTTTGTGAAATTAATTTCTTATTGGTACTCACTAATAATAGCAAGTATTAGTAATTAGTTAATATTACTAGTAATTTGAATTAATTTCGATCTTGTACGGGATTCTAAGCAGGCGCAACTACTGTGAAAATGGACCAGTACTGGATTCGAACCAAGCAGCACCTGATTCGAACCGACTAGGGCTGGATATGAGCAGATCTATATGTAAAAACTGCTATATAAGAGAGAACAAACAATACTATTACTTCTGCAACTCATTGGTGCTATTTTAAAATGAGCTAATAATCAGCTCTTAGCTCTAGCACACCTGGCGCTACAAAAATCGAATTATTTTCTCGACACAAATGAACAAATGACTTCATCAGTAACTCACCTTCCTAAATCATCATAAATGTCATCAACGGGTGTTTTCACACCTTTTTGCCCACTTCTGCTTCGTAAATCACCCGCTGTCGAAGATTCATTCCTCAGACTCTCGTAATCTCTATCGTATTTAGATCCCTGTTTACTTTCAGACACTCTGCTAGCTGAAGTTGCGCTTGCTTTCTTGCTCTTGCTGCCCTTAGCACCACCTGACCTCTGTGACCTTGAGGTGATGGCACCAGCTGACCTCTGCAGTGACCTTGACGTTGCGGATGATGTGCTCGGGCCAGTCAGAACGTGTATCTCGTTGCTAAGCTCGCCTGCTAGTTGAGTTGTGAGGCTTGCAGCTGATAGAGGTCTGAAACAAGAATAGTTCCGATTGCATAAAAGTCAGAATTGCATTTGGAGATCTACAGATTAAAAATAAAGCATTTATGGCATATTTATTTTGACTTTTTGAAGTATAAAATAAGGTTTTGTACACAACTAGCAAAGTCAGTGAGGCAACCATGAAAAAAACCTGTTTTTTGTTCAAACTCCCAATGAAAAGGTTTAGGAACTTTCTGCCACCTTTTTTTTGCTTAGCCAATTTTGTCCCATGGATATCTTTTGCGGAAAGATACAAAAGTAGTGCCATTAAGAAGCCCTTGAACTGAAATCGATTGTTAAAGATAATTATCCAATTTTTTAATCTCTCCAGTAATAAATGACTCTCAAATTTTCAAAAAATTCGACTTTTATGTCTTCTAAAATTTGAAAATGCGCTATCAAGTGCTGCAAACAAAAGTTTAGGAAAGTATGAGCAAAGAATTTAAATGCATCATAATTCAAATTTATCATACATTTAGTTTACCATAAAGCCCAAAACCCAAGTAAGTAACAGATTCACTAAGTATCACTCATAGTTTATGAAGAAAGAAAACGAAATTGAAACTTCTTCTATTAACCAACCACAAAAGCTTTTTTTCATGCATTATGACTTAACTGAAAAGATACATATACGCATCTAAAAATGAGATGATGTGCTTCCCTGATTGTTTAATAATAAATTTTTTGACAGTTTTATAGGGTTAGGAATTTTTTAAGAGATATTAGTAACACCAAAATATTTGACAAAACTATTTTCAAAGCGCAGTCACAAAAAATGCATTCAACTATCTCTATTACATAATCTGAAAAAATTGTAGGATATATTGTATTTCCAGTCAAAAAATGGCAACGACAAAATTTCAGATTATTTCACATATCTTCTCAACGAAAGCCACCTTCAGAACACATAAAAACCTTGTTATACTGTCTATCTTTACATATACGCTAGTCAGACAATATCTTCACTTTTGGTTAAAATATACATTTCTATTCGGAAGGTAACTTTTCGTGAGAGGTTGTTTCATATAGGAGCAAACATGTTTTTTTTCCAAACCTTTCAAATTCTGGTTGTTAATCTGTCGTGCATTTAATAAGCTAACACAGTAGCATTTTTGAAACAACAAACCAAGGAGAAGATGAATCACTTTTTGTTCCGACCCACTTGTGGGGGAGGAACTATATACTCAAATGGGTTATTTTGTTCAGTCAATTTTGGCCGATCGATATATTCGTCGTAGAGAAATGTCAGTGGTAACATTAAAAAGCTCGTCCAGCGTAGAATTCACAATTAAAAAGATTTTTACTGAATTTCGTATTTTTCGAGGAGTTATTTTAGCGAAATTTTTATTCAAATTAAGGCCTTTCTGTAAAAATATTATTTCAAAAATTCATTTCACGCTACAAAAAGAATCAATTTTGTGCTACCAATAGACCGATAAAAAGGCTAGTTCTGGTCTCATTGGGGAAGTTCACTAGAAAAAAAAGTCCAGTTTAATTTGAGAACTGTTTTTTTAGAAAAATTTTCATATTCATCATTGTCATCTCAGTCATTTAGAGACTAGTCAATTATCGTATCGAGGTTTTGTTAATGACAAACTTCATTCACAGTAAACTGATACCCAATGAACAAAATATTCGTTCTCAAGGGATCACTCATGTGCCTTTTTTTGTATTCAACTCTGGTTTTTGAAATTTTTATTGAAATTTTGATTTTCTTTTTGAGATCTTAATAAATTCTGGGAGCCGTATGACATAGACTCACTAACTACAAACACGATTGACTTCCTAATGTGCATTAGGAAAATCTATATGGTTCTGAGAGTGGATAGCCAATGGCTGCTAAGACTTTAAAAACAATTTTTCGAATTTTTTTTGAACGTTAACCGATATTAAACTTATTTTCATGAACAGTAAGCCAGCCTAAGTAATGACAGAACCACTTTCCTTTTAAAACAGCCGAAATTGTAAGTGGTTTTATCTGCTAACTATGTGTTTTATGACTTCAATAACACGAGTTTTCATTAAAAAAAATTCCGATTTTTTTTGTAATTTTGGTTCCTTTTGAAATCTAAACTCATTATCCTAATATTGATAGTTGGCTTAGAGAAGACGTCCAATGAATCATAGTTAAATTTTTCAGAGAAAAAGTTATTGCTTAAATGGCTTCCACAATTTCTATTCGCATTTCTGTTGAATTTTTTGGTTTTTGCCTGTATTGGTCGTTGTTTTCATAACCAGAGGACTTATTGTGATGTTTTATTGATAACATACTGATGAAAAACATTTGTGTTTTCCCATCATGTCATAACGTAGCGTATATTTGGATTCCAGTGAAAGCTCTTGAATTTAATGGCTGTTAACACTTTTTTTGGAATAATTTTTTCCGGAATTTTTTTGGACCTTAACCAACCTTAAAATTATTTTCGCGAACTGTAGGTCATTATCAATAATGACAAGACCTCCATCTTTTTTACTGCTATTAAAATAAATCTGGTAAGCGGTTTTATCTTCCAGCAATTGGTTTTTATGACTTCATTAACACGAGTTCTTATAACTTTTAAATTTTTGGAAAGTTTTTTATTGCATTTTTGATTACATTTCAATTTTTATCAGAGTATCCTTTTGTTTGTATTTCCCAGTGGCTTGGAGGAGACTTTAAACGGATGAAAGATAAAGTTTTCAGAGAAAAGTTTATGGTTTAAATGGTTCCGACACTTTCTTGAACTTTTCTACAGAATTTTCGGTTTTTGCCTGCTTTTGTTGTTCTTTTCAAAATCATAACACTTATTGTGATGTCTTATTGATGATTCAAGATTGACGAACATGTTTATATTCCCATTGAGGAATAACTTTGCGTATTTATTGACTGCTGTTTTGAATTTTTTTTGAACACCAACATTTATTAAAGCTATTTCCATGCACTGTAAGTCAATCTAAGTAAAGAGAGAACCCCTCTCCTGTTTTTGCATACAAAATCAATCTGTTAGCGGTTTTAACTACTAACTTTTGGTTCAATGGCTTCGATGTCATGAGTTTTCATTATGGCTTTTTTGAAATTTTGGTTCCCGTTAAAGTGTTATCTCATTAACCCAACACTGATAGTTCCCATTGGCTTATAGAAGACGTCCAATGATTCACAGTTAAAATGTTCAGAGAAAACCTTATGGTTTCAATGGCTTCGACACTTGCTTCTCGCACTTTTCTGACGAATTTTTGGTTTTTACATGTACTTGCTGTTGTTTTCATAATCATAAGACTTATTGTGATGTCCAGTTGATGACTTACAATTGACAAAAATAATTTTTTTCTCATTGAGATATAAGTTAGCGTATTTTTGACTTTCGTTGAAAGCTATTGAATTTAATGACTATAATATAACTGTTTTACTCAAAATTTTCGTGTTTTTAATATATTTGTTCACACTTTTAAAATCATATTGTTAAGAAAAGAACAACCCCAATATTGTTAGAAAGTATATGAAATTAGAAAAAAAATTTCTAAAGACTTCTCTTTTTTTTCTGTTCGACACCTTTCTCGCTCAATTTTTTCTGCTCTTTTTGCTTTTTTTAATTCTTCGTTTCTTTGCAAATTGCTGACTGGTCTCATAGGCTTCTAATTAAGGATTGAAAAAATGATGTTACTCAATGCAGTCAGTTTATAGCAAAAATTATTAAATATTATGATATTGTTCGATTTCAAAGACTTTTTTATATTTTTCAGTTTTTGTTCTTTTCGTCAACTTGTAACTTATACTCATCAATGAGAGGTTACTTTCCTTGTAATTCAAAAACCATTTTCCACGGATGTCATGTCGTAAATGATGTTTTGTTTGTTGGACAGTATGCGTCTTCATAAAAGTTTTTTTGAGTGGTCAATTTTTGTGTTTCTTTTTCTCTTCTTTTTGGCACATTCGCTAAAAAAAATTATATTTTTGCGTATTTTGTCCTTTGTTTTTTCCTCGTAGTCTTTCTAGTGGCAGATTTTGTGACGTAGTGTTATGTAAATCAATTAGTAGTTCGGCTGTTTTACGATTTTTTAAACTCGATTATCTATTTTTGATTATTTTTTCAGGTTGACAATTAAGTCAAAAATGTCGATGAGCTCGGGTCGGAACATCATGTGCGAACGCACATTAACGAGCATTCTTGTTTAGATATAAATTTAAGTTTACGATGACTTTTTTTCACTCAATGGAATGGGTCTTTCTCATTTTATTTTTCATTGGAAAATATGAATTTCAGAGGGTATGATTAACCAGTTTTTTGAAATAGTTGCATGATTAAATGTTTGAGAATATAATTTTTTTTCTTTTTAAATAAATGTTTGAAGTAACTCTTCATAGGTATTTTTGCGTCAACTGTTATCAGCACATGAAAAGTTAACCCTAAAGCAATTCTTAGTGCAATTCACCGGCGTTATTCGGTTGTTCTCCATTAATTCTCTCCTTTTGAAGTGTGCTTTCTATGCTTTCAAAGATTACATAGAACAAAACATTCCGTTTGTCAAGATATTCCGGTTATTCGATTTCGAAGCGTACCCTAGTGATGAGTGAATTTAAAACTTGCAAGATTCTTGCAAGCCGATTCAAAACTTGCAAGATTCTTGCAAGAATCTTGCAAGAAATCAATCAAAGCAAAAAAATAAATCAGGGTAAAAATGTTTTATAAAACATCTTTTAAGCAAATTATTGTTTATTGAACAAATTACAAAACCGAAATAAAAAAAAAATTCGACCGGATTACAAATCTTGCAAGAATCTTGCAAGTTTTTGAATTCTGGAAAATTCATTTGTGTATTTTTGGTAGATAAAATTAACTGAAAACCAAATGAAATGACTGATATCAGAATTTTTGATCAGCAGAGCTGAACCTAATTGACCTTTTTCGTAAACGCGTTTTGAATGCGAAATCCTGCAAAAATCTTGCAAGTTTCTTGCGAGATTTTGAATTCAAAAACAAATTTTCGGCAATTAACTAGAGGCATCTTAGAAATAAGGTGTTAATGGCGAGTCTTGAAAACGTAAACGATTAGCATGGCATTTTTTTTGAATTTGAGACGATTATATGCTAACAGATCAACGCTCCGTGTAGTAGGAGCGTCCTATTCAAACCTTTATTATTATCTCAATGTTCAATAAATTTTTGGCGCATGACGTGTTGGATCATTAAACCGCGAAAACAAACTACATTTGGTCTTTTTAGCCAATTTGACAAAAAAAAGGGTACGTAATTCATGTCGCTACTTTCCACGGTCTTTTAGCATTCAATCAACCTACAGCTAGATTTCTCAATTTTATGAAAATTGATCCAAGACATAGTTCAAAAACTAAATATTGTTTATTACCATATCATGAGTATATTCAAACCAGCGATTTGCCATTTTAATCCGCAATTAGTAAAATGAAGAATTTTCGTCTAAATAAAAATCAATATGATTTTCTTTAAATTCTGCTTAATTGGCTCTTTGTTAGCAGTTTATGTTCGACAATAGCTCAAAAACACAAATTGTGGTTAAAGATGACTGATATTTCTAAACATTCTAAAATTTGAACTAAATTCGTCTGAGTGTCTCTGTTCTCGACGTCCACTTATAACTAAACTTAAAACATAGGTAGTGAAAAACCCCAACAATAATAATAATAAATTGTTTACTGGTGTCTTTACAGCAGAATAAATAGAGCACTTACACAGTTGATCAATACAAAAAAAAGAGCACCAGAAAGATCGACATTAGACCATAAGGTCCGTTTTCAGGCGTCTCGTAGTCGGAAGAGAAATTTCATGTTATTTATTTCAAAGTTATTCAGTGGAAATCAGAATTAAAGTGATAGCGATAAAAAACAAGGAAGGTTAGTGTTAAAATGATTTCAATTTGGTCAAACTTTTTGATGAACAAATTTTCTAATTTAAGCCATAAATTAACCTAGTGAGTTATTCATTCAGTAAAAAATAGTTTTTTAGCTTTTCGTGAGCAAAATTATTTAACTGTGCGCCGCTCAAATTTTTCACTTTTGTTACAAAATTAGAATCCAGTTTGAGAAAAATGTTAAAGAGTTTTCGGATTTTATTTGACAGACTGTTTTCGGAAAAAGATGAATTAAAGGGGACAGCTTTAACACGTTTTTCGCATGAGCACAGTTTTGACAGTTCATTTTGTGTAATGAAGTGATTTATGTCCATGATGCAACTTTCACGTCTTATGCATTTTGTCATCAATTTAAAAACTTTGTACAGATGAAGCTCCTGGAACGAAAAAACTTTGTATTTCTCTCTGATGAGAGAAACTGAGTCAAACTTTTGAACAAAAAAGATTACTCTCAGTGTTCTGTTAATTTTCGCATCAATTTTCTGCATCGTAGCTCTACTGGCAGTACCATAGACTAGAATCCCGTATTGAACCACTGGTTTAACATAAGTGTTGAAAATCTTGATCAATTGGCTGCGATTTAAAATTTTTCTCAATTTATAAAAAAGTCCGCAAAATTGTACCAATTTATTTTCTACGCGATTCGAGTGTTCTCTAAAACATAATTTTTTGTCAATCGTTATGCCCAAGTAGCTTAAAGAAATTATATTTTCAAGGCGCTTGCCGTCCATTGTAAAGACATCACTTCTGTCATGCTTAGTTTTAAAGGTTATGGTTTTACTTTTATCCGTGTTCACTGTAAGTTTGTTCATTTTAAGCCAGTTTTCTGTTTGAGATAAGATCTGTTGATGTTCCAGACAAGCATTTGCTTTATTTGATTTTGTGTAAACTGCAGTATCATCAGCATAGAAAATTAAGTTCGAGCATGGGCTGTTGGTTTTCAAATCATTTATGTAAACAATGAAAAGGGGTGGGCCTAATATAGACCCTTGTGGTACCCCGTATTTAACTTCTGTCATTTGCGACTTCCTTTGTCCAGACTGTACAAATTGTTTCCTGTTTTTCAAATAAGATTCCAAAACAGTATATATAGGACCCCTTGATCCATACATTTTACACTTTTGAAGCAGAATTTTTCTGTCAATAGTGTCGAAAGCTTTACGTAAATCTAAAAATGTGAAATAAGTGTGCACCGTATAAGAATGTTTTGATGATCGTATCATCTCAACCAAACTGCCAACTGCGTCAGCAGTTCCTCTTTTTTCCCTAAAACCGAATTGTTTGCTGTTTAAAATTTCAAAGTCTTTAAAATAGTTAGAAATACTATTTAGAATAATTTTTTCAAAAATTTTACCAAGAGTTGGTAAGAGAGATATTGGGCGAAAATTATTGAGTTCATTTTTTTCACATTCTTTATGTAGAGGTATTACTGATGCTATTTTCAATGAGTCCAGAAAAATGCCTTCCTGAAAACATGTGTTAATCATTTTGGATAGGTAGCGCGCGATTGAAACTGCTACAGATTTTATAAAGATATAGTTAAGATCCATATAGTCTTCGCTGTATTTTGACTTAGAATCCTGGATAACTCTAAGCACTTCTTTTTTACTCGTTGGTAACAAAAACATAGATTGAACTTGTTGATTTTCTAATGAGCACTCACTTTGTCTAAACTTTTTGTTCAATTTTTCACCAATTGTTGCAAAGAAGTGATTGAAATTGTTTACTTCCTTTTTGTTGAGATTTTGTACTTTTTCTCGCTCATTTCTGCTAAGATTTCTTATTATTTGAAAAAAATTTTCTGTTTGATTTTGTTGCATGCTTTTCTATTATTTTTTGATAAAATTGTGTCATTTTTACTTTCACCATATGTTAAACTTTTTTACGTTGTTCTTGGTACTTTTCTTTGGCCTCTGTTGTTTTTGATTTCATACTTTCTCTGAACATCCTATTCTTTTTTGCAGTTTCTCTTTTCAATTGGTTATCAACCCAGCTGTGATGGTTTTTATTTTTTACAACCTGCTTGGGAAGATATCTGTCCAAAATTGATTTCAGTTAAACTTGAAGCTCTTCAAACTTGTTATCAATTGTCTTGTATTTCTCACAATTTTCAAGTTTTGATATTTCATTACTCAAAACAAAATTTATTTTTTCAATTAGGGAGATATCTTTAATTTTTGGCCAGTTTCTTGAAGTGATGTATTCAAGTTTGTTTTCCATCTGTGTTCCTGTCTGAAAACCAAGAAATACAGAATAATGATCAGATATACATGTTTTTTTAACTTTTAACTCTGCTGTAAAATTGCAAAAAAAAGATGTCTAAGTTTGATTTTGAGCATGTGGTTTCTCGCGTAATTGAATTTTCATCAATTATTTTCATACAACATCCTTTCATAATTTCCTTCAACGTCTCTCGTTTCTGATTGTTCTTTAAAAAATTGATATTAAAGTCACCACAGACGATATTATAAGATTGTGGTTCTATTATCAAACTGTCAATATAACTTTCAATTTTTGAAAGATTTTCCGTGTTAACTGAGCTTGGAGGCATATACATGCAAGTTACATAGATGGCGGTTTCGACGGTTCCGGTAACTCTCATAGTGAGTGCCTGAAGTCCGTTTAAATTACACGAGTTAACAACTTTTGCTTGTAGAGATTTTTTAATAAAAATTGCAACACCTCCTCCTCTTTTTTTTCTGTTGATATTAACGAGAGGTCTCTAACCCTCTAGAAACATTGATTTTGTGTGATGATATTCCTTGAGCCAAGTTTCCGTCAGACAGATTGCCGACGGTTTCTCACTTAGACTTTCTAGTAACACTTGTAGATCATCAAAGTTTTTGGTTAGTGAACGAATGTTTTGAAGCATGATTTGGAAACAATTTGACATGTTTTTCGATAAGACTTGAAGTTTTAACTTAATTAAAGAACTAACTAGCTACGCAGGCCGCCAGACACAGCCTAATGTAAAAAGTGAAAATGATTTTAAAAATTAAATGAAAAAAAAACGCAAAACAAAAGCAACAAAAAAAACAAATCAAACAAATATCCTTGTTTTTGTGTACGTTTTGCGGAGTAATGATCTTGATGTACGAACGCATATTACCGATAATTCTTCACGTATTAATTAATTGACGATTAGATCTCACGTGCTTGACATTATACCATTGATTTCACTTTACACAAGAACTATCGACGAAATTTTCTGCTGCCAGGTGAGCTCACAGCTCGCTTTTAGTTTTTTCAGTAAACTGTGATATTTAAAAAATGCGATTTAAAAAATGCCCACCTCAACTTGGGTTTTTTGGGCGCTGACATCTGGAAAGCATCGTGGAGTCTTCTGGCAGTGGCTTGGAATAGTCCACTGGCTCTGATCTCTGCTATCTGTTTGCCAGGAAAGAGTCTGGCTATTAGAGAGAAGAGCTCTTCGTTAGAGGGTGACAGATGCATAGCACAGAGAACGTCTTCCCGCGCCCCTTTCTTGAACTGAAAAAAGAAAAAAAGCGTCTAAAGTTTTAAACATTTTATCAATTGAATTTACACTAAACAATATTACCAGTTTAATTTTCCTGACGAACGTTTCTTTTTTTCTCAATAATTTTTATGCTTAATGTAATGAAGGCGACAGATTTATGAAAATCAAGTCGATGCAGAAATTAAAATTTTCGCGAATACTTTTTCGTCGTTTTGTTATTTTTTGAGCGCTGTAGTTCAACAAAATGTGTTCGTAAATGAAACACCAGAAGTGGTACATGATTTTTCCGTTCAAAATGTCAAATGAAACAAGGATCGTTGAAATAATTGATAATTTCTCCGCTATTCATATATTTTCTGGATATTCCAGACGATTTCCACGTCCAAAAAGTGACATGATTAGAGCTCTCATGCAATACTAATCCAAGACTTGCAATTTGGTTGATTCCGTGCTGATAAAAGACGTTCAGTCTGGAATGTTCCTTTTGGTTATACCTGGAACTAGAAGTCATTCTGGAACTGAAAGAATTAAACTATGAAAATTGAGAAGAAGCTCACATCTAGCAAGTGTCTGACTCTGGCTCTGGATATGTAGTACTGAGACACTTTTGGGTTGTGCTGAAGGGCAAAAGTGAATTTCTCCTCTGCCTCCAAATATCTCCTCTCGAAGTAGTCCATGATGGCAAACTCATTGAAAATCACTGGATAAAATATTATGGAACATTCTGACACTATCAAATCAGAGACATTTAATTTTGATTCAGAAATGTTCTAATTAAATCCTGTATCACAGGCAACTGAGTTTCTTAATTCAACTATGAAAATGTTGGAAAAGTGAAAATGTTCGTGGCATTAAATGAAAATTCTCACGTGATATTCGTGACTTGATGTCCCAATCGTCTTTGTCTAAATCCAAAGCTTGTTGATAGTCGGCCAGAGCAAAATGATAGTTCTTCATTTGGAAGAAACAGTCTGAAATAAAACCACGGAAGTTTTTTAAATTATCAGTTCACATCTTTCTTCAGATAAGGTTAAATGGCATAAGTATTGACTGCCGCTAAAATGATCATAGGTACAGATAGATAAATATAGATTGTTTCCTGCTAACTCAATCTTTTAGTTTTCTGTATACTCACGAACAAGATATCGACAATAAAACGTTAAGAAATATTTGCTATGGTAGCTTGACGGTTGTTATCACAATCAGTGCTGCGAATCACAAAATTAACATTCTGAAGAGGATTAAAAAAATACTTTTAGCTTAAAGAATTTCTATTTAATCAAAAGATGGGTGAAACATAAACGAGGTTCCACATCGAGTGGGCCCCATCCCCTCTTTTATTTTATTTCATTTTAACACTGGCATATACAAATCATAGAATCATGAAGCGACTAATGTTGGATGAATTGAAATCGAACGACAGGCGGGGGCAAATATAATTGTTATCTTTTCTTTAGTCTGATCCGCTTTCAGAGACAACGACTGGTTTTCAAGAGTTTATTTTGCTGTATGTTCTTCTATAAGCTTGTATGCTTGTTAAATAATAGCTTACCAAGGTGTGGTTTATACCCGCATTTACTATCAAAGTTAAGCACGATGAAACTCATGTATGATAATGAATAAAAAGGTTTTGCATTGAAAGTCATGAAAAATCAAAGTTAAAGATATGACTTTTACAGCGATTATGAATATGAACTCAACAAATTTGAACTAAATAACAAGGGGAAGGATTGGGAGGCTAAACGGTTACGGACCGTTTACACTCCGGCAAGCAACAACAAAACTTAGCAAATAAATTTATCAGAAAAGAACAAAATAATTGACATCAGAAATTCAACTTTACTGCCTCAAAAGTTTCCGCTTAAGGGAGTTTTATGCATCAATTTGACATGATTGAAGGAGTATTCATTCACCCTCCGCGGCCAACGAAGAAGAAGAGTCATTGTCAGTTTCAAACACCTTGCCCAATCTCACTGCGGGACGTTGCACCATGCCAGTACTGGTCTTGATGGCGAAGCTTCTTGCCACTCCATCTCTACTCACATGTGCTTTGACTATCCGACCAATGGGCCAAATTCCTCGGGGTGTAAAATCTTTGTAGAGCCAAACAACATCGTCTTCCTTGAGCTCAGCGTTGGCCTGCTGCCATTTTGTCCGTCTGTTAAGTTCCGGTACAAATTCTTTGAGAAGACGAGACCAATAGTGGTCCAAAAGGGTCTGTGACTCCTTGAAGTCTTTAACTGAAAACCGGGTTCTGTTGTTTGCCAGAGGTTTTAGGCAGAAGTGGCGTCTTCTCATCAGGAAATGATTCGGTGTTAATGGTTCCTCGTCAGTCAAAGTGCTCCCAACATGCGTCAGTGGGCGTGAATTAAGAATTCCTTCTGCCTCCGCTACGACTGTATGGAAGACTGAAAAGTTTAGTCGGCGGCTTCCGAGGACAACAAGTAGGCTTCGTTTAGCCGACTGGATAAGTCGTTCCCAAACCCCTCCGAAGTGCGGTGCCAGAGGTGGGTTGAACGTCCACTCGATGTTCTGTTGGGCCAGCTGGAGACGTATGTAATTGTCTGCTTTGTAGTTTTCCTGAAAATTGAGTTTCATTGCCTGGTTAGCTCCAACAAAGTTTTTCCCGTTGTCGGAAACAATGACATCAGGGTATCCTCGTCTGGATACAAAACGTCGAATAGCCATTAGTAGACAGTCAGTAGAGAGGTCCTCACAAACTTCCAAGTGTACTGCTCGTGTGACCAAGCATGTAAACATGCAGACATAATTGAGTTCTGTCTGGGTTCTGAATTTTTCAATGTGAAAGGGACCGAACATGTCCATTCCAGTATTCACAAATGGGTAGAGTTTGGAGTGCTCCGAAAAGCGAAATTTTGGTAGAGGAGCCATCTTCGGTCTGACATTGTCTGCTCGCCAGCGTCTGCAGATGAAGCAGTACTTCCCTAAAGTTCTTAGAGCTCTGCGGATTCCAACTATCATGAACGTTGCTTGGATATGTGCACGAACATGTTCAATTCCATGATGCCCGCAGTCGTGATGTGCTTTCTCAATAAGCAGTTTGGCAACTCTGCACTTGCTGTGGATTATCACCGGATGTTTGCTCTGAAAATGCAATCCAGATTTTTGAATTCGTCCCTCAACCCTAAGTAGTCCGTCGCTATCCAGAAAGGGTGTATATGGTAATAGTTTGTCCTTTTTGTCTAGGGGTAGTCCACTTTGAAGTCGAGAAACTGTGTCCTTGAAGTGTGTGGACTGAGATATCCTCAAGATAAAGCCCCGAGCCTTGTTTTCGTCAGCCGCGAAGTCGTCCAAGTCGCAAGGTATGTCGCGTTTGATCAACTTCTTCAGTACGCGCACTGCTCGAAACACTGTTCTAATTGTGCCAAGGAGTCTAGGCCAATTTAAAAATTTGTTTGGATCTACCAACGGTTTTTCACTGGTCTTGACATCAACTCGAGTGGCGTATGTTTGAGCTGTTTTGTCACCGGAGAATGTCCACTCGCTCTCAGCTTTGATCAGGAAAGAAGGTGCTGTTATCCACAATTTTTGAAGATCGCATTGAACTAGACCTCTGGTACCATGATCAGCCGGGTTCATTTTTCCTGGTACGTGTCGCCAGTCGTCTTTGTTTGAGTTCTCAGCAATTTTGTTGAGCCTATTTGCGATGTACATCTTCTGTCGATCCTTTGATTTGATCCAGCTGAGTACTGCTGTGCTGTCGGTCCAAAATTTTTTGCTCTTCACAACTATTGTCATCTCGGTCTCACGGAAGCCTGCTAGTTCTGCTCCCAGTGTAGCTGCTTCGAGCTCCAATTTGGGAATGCTCATCTGTTTGATTGGTGCCACCTTGAACTTGCTGATGACGTAGTGGGTAGCTATTGACCCGTCAGCGGAGATTGTCCTCAGGTACACCACTGCTGATACTGCTGAAAGTGAAGCGTCTGTGAAGGTGTACAACTCGTGAGTTTCATCGACGTTTGGAACTAAACATCTGGGGATTTGAATTGAAGGCATATTCTCGAAGTCTTCCATCCATTGCTGAATTTCGTCGTAATGTTCTTTTGATAGTAGCTGGTACCAATTGTGTCCTTGTTTGACGACTTTTTGCAAGATGCATCTCAGTCGAATTGCAAAAGGCGAGATTATTCCAATGCGATCAAACAAAGAAGCAGCCATTGAGAGAAGCTTTCTCTGTGTGATATTCTTTCTTTCATAGATCAGTTTGGGTTTCGCAAAAAGAAGTTGATCGGATTCAGGGTTCAATGTTTGACCAAGTGTCCTTTGTAACTTTAGAACTCCAATTCTGTCTTCCTCTGGAATCTTTTCCAGCACAGCAGGGTTATTGCTGAGAAACTTGGTGAGGTTGAATCCCCCTATTTTGAGAACATGTTTCAGCTCAGTCGCTGTATTTGCTGCCTCTTCCTCTGTTGAGAATGTTTGAATGAAGTCATCCATGTAGAATTGTTTTGTGATTGAGTCAAAGATTTTTGGATGTTCTTGTCTGTTATCGTTGGCGCACTTTTGCAGAACAAAAATTGCGCAGGCAGGAGAACATGTTGCTCCAAAAATGAGTCGTTGGTATTTGGATGTCCTCTCCTGATCATTGTCGCTCCACAAAAAACGGAGAGCATCTTGGTCTTCTTCTCTGATTCCAACTTGCATGAACATAGCCTCTATGTCTGCTGTTACTGCAACCTTGTACTGACGAAACCGTAGAAGAAGTCCACGTAGATTGCAGAAAAGGTCCGGTCCCGTTAGCAGTGCATCGTTCAAAGAAACCCCTTTGTATTTTGAGGCTGCATTTGTCACTCGTCTTATCTTGTCTGGTTTTTGCTTGTTGATGACGGGATGATGCGGTAGGTACCAAATGTTCTTTGCATCCTGGTTCGTAACAGCTGCTATGTATCCCTTATCTATATCAAAGATAGTGGTCATATATCTCTGTTTCAGTTGGTTGTCTCTCTCTAATCGCTTCTGCAGGGCGTGCCACTGAACCCTTGCCATGAAGAGTTGTTGGGTAGCGTGACGTTTTCTCGCCAAGGGAGTCCAATCTCATATCTTTCCCCGTTGTGATGTGTGGTCTCTGCCAAAGTCTTTATTGCCTTCTGGTCTTCTTCATTGTGTCCCTTCGTAGAACCCTGACTAAAGTTGACACCTTCAAAGGTCAAAAAAAGATGTAGAAGATTTTCGTCCGGGTCGTCACTACCTCGCTTGAGATGGTTGAAAAGAGTGATGTTGTGGTTGCTGCTTCCTTTATGGTTTGGTTGAAAGTACTCTTGTGGCACAGGGCCTGTCAAAGTCCATCCTAACAGTGTGTTTACTCCTTAGGGTGTTCCTGGTTTGCCGGTAGTGAATTGTCTTGGAACAGTAGCCAGAAAAGCATCTGCCCCTATGAGTATTCCGATTTTGTTGTCAGGAATTTGTGGGAAGTTGATTTCTGCCAAATGATCATGGTCTCTACAAAGTCAATTCAACATTTCTGCGGGGACAATTGGCATCTGGAACTGCTCAATGGAGGTTGCGTACACAGGAAGACTTGTCACCGGTTTTGAGCTGTGAAGTGAACCAATTCCAATCATGACATCAGCTGTTGTCACTGTGTGCTCCCCATGTAGCGAAGCTAGAGGAAGTTCTATATCTTTGGGGACTGTAATCCGAAGAGCATCAGCAATGTTTTGTGTGATCTGTGTATTATCACTTCCACTGTCCAAAAGTGCATAGGTCTCTATGTTGAAGTCTTTGTAGAAGAGCGTGACTGGTATTGCCTGTAGTTGAATAAAAGCTCTGACCCATGTGGGTTCCCGATTTCTGCAACAAGTGTGGTTTTGCACCCGTGGAAGTTTTGATGAATCATCATTAAGTTCGTTGTTAGTCACTGATTGAAAGTGAGTGTTACTTCTGTCATTAGTTTGCTGGGGATTGATGTGCTGCTGATTGGCAGTTTGATGCGAGTTGTTGTTTCCATAGCTTGGATTACGAGGGTTGAAACTGTTTTGATTTTATCCCCTTCTGTTGTTGGTATTTGGCGTGTTACTGGTTGTTGACGAAAGCTGAGACGTTGTATGGTTGAAGTTTCTACCGTAGTTTGACTGCACCGGGTTGTTCCTGGATTGAAATCCCCCGTTACTCGTTGCTTGGAAATCACTTCTCTGCAAAGTCCTGAATTCGTCTCGATGGAGAGTTGAATGATGAAACCCATTGCATCTGTCTACAAGACAACGAATCTTTGATTTACAAAATCCACCCTCATGTCTCTTCAAGCAATTGACACACAAGTTGTGATGCCTCACCAATTGCTGACGGTCAGCTATAGACTTGCTCAGGTATTCTTTGCAGCGATCAAAGTTGTGATCCCCAGAGCATAGTTGACAATTTGAGCTGGCTTGAAGAACTATGTTGGAGTGTTTCTGGCCTTGGAAAGGCCGTTCAACCCGGGAAGCTACCGCAGAAGCCTTCAGTTCCGATTCAAAATGATGAACTCGAAAGGTCTGTACCAAACGTCTGAGGAAGGACGCAAAACTTACAAAGCTGCTGGGATCATCCATTTTGGTCCTGGGCCATTGTTCAAGTTGTGTAAGGTACGCACTCACAACATGCTGCGGCTTTCCAAACTTTCTGATAAATTCCTGAAGGGCCTCCTAATAGAAGTCTCCGTTGTAAGAGTATCTACAGATGAAGTCTTTTGCTTTGTGAGTTACCGAGTTTTGCAAGTATGTCATTTTCTGAACAGTTGAAAGAGCTGGATTGTCGTGAATGGTTGACTTGAAAAAGCTGTACCATTGATGCCAAATCAAAGGATCGCCTGAGAAATGGTCAAGACTAATCTTTGGTAGACTGAACGCATTCATCATCACTTGATGGTTGGTCCATTCAGAACTGTGGGGTCGTTGTTGGAACTGTTGCTCAGAAAACTGTTGTGGCATGAAATTGAAGTGACGGTTGGTCTCTTCGTTGGCAGCGTTCATCATTTTGTTTGTCTCTGGGAATGAGTGATCCATTTGACTACCGAGCAAATGATGTGACTGCTGATAGTGATTGTCTGCAAAAGTTTGAGTGAAATTGTCAGGCATTGCCTGATGTTGAAATCCGGTTGCTGTACCGGAATTCCAGTACACAGTGTCTGATGGTTGATCGCTAGAAATATTGAGGGTAGCAAAACTTTGATTTGGAACATTCACATCAACAATCGGGCAACTCTGAACCTGTTTCGCATCTTCACTGAAGCTGCGATGCTCCTGTATCGCACTGTTCTCTTTTGGTTTCTGTTGGTGAGCATTGTTTTTTTCTACACTTGTTCTTTCTTTTTGAAGATCACGATGACTGTTTTTGAACGGTACACCATCATGGTCATCAGAACTGAACACCTCATCCCAGCTCTCAGCGTTTTCACCTGCATTTTGCATTGGCGTTTTACGTCTCATTCCGCTTGGTTGTTTACGTCTGCTTCCTGAAACAACCACCTTGCTGCGTATTTTGTTGGGCTCTTCCGAGGAGGTGTCGGAAGAGATGAAATTTTGATGGTTTGACCCATGAAGCAATCTGACCTTTTGTTTGGTTCACAGCCATTTGCAATTTCTCCGTGCAGACTCTGCAGCAACAGTGTCGAACTCTTCTTGTGTCAACTGCTGTTCTATGAGTTCGTTACACATGCGATCAAGCTCCCCTTTTTGCTGTCGAAGTTCGTCAACGAGCTCTTGGAGGTCTGTTGCTGCTTCTGTTTGTTGCATTTGTTCGTCGAGTAGGTCTTGTGCTGCTTCCCACTCAATGACTTTGAACTTCAAGAGTTGCATGAGTTGAGCCTTGAAGGTTGACTTTGTTTTGGTTTTGCTTGACATGGTTCTGGCTTTTCTCATTGGTTAATGGTTACTTTGTTTATGGTTGCACGATGACATTCACAAAAAAAATTATTGCACTATGAGTGTTATGAGTCACTGTACTTTTAGTTAGCACTTAAAATGTTGTTTCAACGCTTATTAATTGTTTTTTTGTATCTAAAAATAACTTGAATGCTATTTATACTGCTGTTGTGGACAGCTATTAATGGTTTGGTTGTCTTATGTTTTACCAAATCTTGCTTGAATGCTGTTTTTTTATTAAACTATATTATGCACGCTTTGCGCTATGGGGAGGGTTTTGTCTGATCACGGTCGCAAAGAAACACCCTAACCTGGGGAGGATACTGTTTTACCTTTTAGAAAATTTTGTGCCTAGAAACAAAAACTTTTGCACTTGCGTGTCAGCAGGTGCAAAACTGTAAATCAGAATCAGCTAGTGTATCTGTTTGATTGTAAGAAGGGCTCAATGAAACCCTGAAATTTTAAATGCTCTTTCGCTAGAGTTAGGGTCAGAGAGTTTTAGCTGAACTAGAACATGCTATAATCTAAGAAAGATCAGGCTTTGCTACCTATGTATATGTTCGACTATCCCCGTCGTCAGCCTATGCGTTGGTTTAAAAGAGAACCCGCAGCCTCACCCGCTCAGGCCCCAGTCAATCTTATTAGCAAATGTTGGACCTCTAGCCGCATGGACCAGAGAACTGCATTGAGCGGATTGCATCATAATGTTCGGAGTGCAATGAACGATGCAGGGGGAAGGTCATCGAACTGTAACTTACTTAGAAAGCCTGACAGCCTATAAATTTGAAGTGCTAAAATATCAGATGGAAAAAATCTATAGCACGTTTAATTCAGCTAGGTGGTGGGATTTTTTAAGGTGTTGGTGAAAAACTTCAAGTCAGAAATTTTAAGTTGTCTCTGTATTGTGAGTCGATGGTTCGGTTTTAAAACCGAGGATGCGCCAAAATTTGTTATCTTTTCTTTAGTCTAATCCGCTTTCAGAGACAACGACTGGTTTTCAAGAGTTTATTTTGCTGTATGTTCTTCTATAAGCTTGTATGCTTGTTAAATAATAGCTTACAAAGGTGTGGTTTATACCCGCATTTACTATCAAAGTTAAGTGTGGCACGATGAAACTCATGTTTGATAATGAATAAAAAGGTTTGGCATTGAAAGTCATGAAAAATCAAAGTTAAAGATATGACTTTTACAGCGATTATGAATATGAACTCAACAAATTTGAACTAAATAACAAGGGGAAGGATTGGGGGGCTAAACGGTTACGGACCGTTTACAATAATTTAGAGGTTAAAGCTTAGAAATTTTTTCAAGAGTGAAAACACTTCGACCTCATAGGGGCTCGAAACAGCCATCTCCTTGCCTGATCACAATCGTTTTTATATTAGCAACAAACAATAAGGACAATTGAGATCACTTAAAAAAGTCAATTGAGAAGTCAACTAATATACTAGAACAAAAACGCAAAACTGGTGCAGAAAAAAACGTTCCATAAAACAAAAGATACAAGCCTTTACAATAATTGCCTCAATCTTAGTGCGCTAGCAGATAAACATAAACCGACCAACGTTGAAAGACTTGCTCTTGAAAAAACTAGCGAAGCAAACAATTTAGAAAAAAGGCATAGGCTAGAGAGTCTTTCAAGGTACAAAACGTTCTGCGATCTTAGGGAGAATGGGATTGGGTGATAGTTCCCAACACGCCACACGGGTTATGTGCGATCATATCTTAGAATCGCTTTTATTTTAGCTGCAGACTAAAATACTGAATGCGCGAAATTCAAATTACTCAAAACAACAAAAAGTCAGGCGTAAAAAATTTCTTCAAGTTGTGAAATCGAAGGAAAGTTCTATAGGAAAACCGTAAAGCGTTTTGCATTGAAAAAATACACACGTTTACAATAATTGCTTC